>NW_015391371.1:2465-9965 GCF_001527695.2 Protobothrops mucrosquamatus
GAAGAAGAAGAAGAAGAAGAAGAAGAAGAAGAAGAAGAAGAAGAAGAAGAAGAAGAAGAAGAAGAAGAAGAAGAAGAAGAAGAAGAAGAAGAAGAAGAAGAAGAAGAAGAAGAAGAAGAAGAAGAAGAAGACAGATGATTTTAAACCTAACCAAAGTTTTAAGCATTTCTTGTATTTCTCCTTATAACTATGAAAGATGTTTTGAAGCAAAGGCACAGAGTTTCTTTAGCCTTAGGAAAAGCACTCTAACTCAGCATCTGTTAAATGGATATTTTCTTCAAAAGCAGATCAGACCCACAGCTAAAAAAAAAAAAAAGAAGAAGAAGAAGAAGATGGGAACTGAAATCCCCACAGTTTCCAAGAAGTTTTAATAAAAAGAGGGGGGGGGGAAGAGTCTGTTGAACCACGGAAGGCAACTCAAATGCCTCCCAACTCACGTCTTCATTCCTCATGTGCTTTAATTTCATTTTAATCTTTAAACTATCTCTCCCCTATCTTGATATTTTATAGTGCATGTATTCCTCTTTCATGTTCTTGATTGCTTTTTTTCCTCTGTCTATATTCATTCAAATTACCTTTAAGAAAAAAAATATATTCTAGCATATTTATTGCAAGTAGGCACAGACTACCCTAGGGTATAAATTAATTTATGTTTGAATGCTTTCAATTTCCTCTTTAATTCATAAGTTTGGGCAGAGCCCCTGATGTTCAGAATCTCTCAAAGGAGGAACGTGTGACTCAGGGGACGAATAATCAGCTCTGGACAGTTTTCCCTAAGAGAGATGTGGTTCAAAAGAAAAATAAATAAATAAAAACAAATAAAGATGATAATGTTGGTCATGCCTAGCAAAAGCGCTCTCTGAAATGATTATTTTAGTCCTGTGGGACAGTTCATATTTTGAGAGCACGGCTCTCTCACGTCACATGGGGGTTTCTTCTCATATAATTATTTATCCTCTGTCAAATCTTAAAACTTAATTATTGTGATGATTATGATACAAGAAGCTGCTTTACTGAGGCTTAGAATAGAGATGGTCTATTTTTCAGTGGTATTCGATCAGTAAACACATTATTCTCAAAAAGTCAACCTCTAAAATCAATAGTGGGATTCAGCCAGTTCGCACCACTTTGGCAGAACAGGTAGCTATTTTTTTGTGGCCTAGGCCCAGAATGGACTTCTGGAAGCGGCATCCACACAGAGAACTGGTTGTTCACATATTTGAATCCCACCACTGCCTAAAGTCCTAAGCCTATCACGTGAAGTGTTAATACCACTTTACAATGCCTTGGTAAGGCCACACTTGGAATACTGCATCAGGGTTTGATCACCATGATGTTTAAAAAGATGTTGAGACTCCAGAGAGAGAAGAGCTACAAAGATGATCAGGGGACTGGAGGCTAAAACATATAAGGAATGGCTGCTGGAATTGGGTATGTCTAGTCTAATGAGGAGAAGGACGAGGGGGGACATGATAGCAGTCTTCCAATATCTCAGGGGCTGCCCCAAAGAAGAGGGAGTCAAGCTATTCTCCAAAGCACCTGAAAGCAGGACAAGAAGCAACGGATGGAAATTAATCAAGGAGAGAAGCAACCTAGAACTAAGGAGAAACTTCCTGACAGTTAGAACAATTAATCAGTGGAATGACTTGCCACCAGAAGCTATGAATGCTCCAACACTGGAAGTTTTTAAGAAGAGACTGGAAAGCCATTTGTCTGAAATGATATAGGGTTTCCTGCCTGAGCAAGGGACTAGAAGACCTCCAAAATCTCTTCAGACTTTATCATCATCATCATCATCATCATCATCATCATCATCATCATCATCATCATCATCATCATCATCATCATCATCATCATCACCACCACCATCATCATCATATTATTATTATTATTATTATTATTATTATTATTATTATTATTATTATTATTATTATTATTATTATTATTATTATTATTATTATTATTATTATTATTATTATTATTATTATTATTATTATTATTATTATTATTACACTATGAGTTTAAATCATAGTAGAATTTGGACAGAATAGGTTTTTCTTTTCTTGGCCTATGTCACAGTGACAATAGACATGTTTTTCTCCCTCCAGTGTAGTCCTGAAACATTCATTTGGAGGTAAAAGCCAGAAGCAACATTGAGACTTCAAGACCTGATAGCAATATTTCAACATTTAAGGAGCTGCCCCAAAGAAGAGGGGGTCAACCGATTTTCCAAAGCACCAGAAGGCAGGACAAGAAGCAATGGATGGAAACCAATCAAGGAGAGAAGCAACCTAGACCTAAGGAGAAATTTCCTGACAGTGAGGACAATCAACCAGAGGAATTGCTTGCCTTCAGAAGTTGTGGGTGCTCCATCATTGGAGGCTTATAAGAAGAGACTGGACAGCCACTTGTCTGAAATGGAATAGGGTCTCCTGCTGGAGTAGGGGGTTGAACTAGAAGACCTCTAAGGTACCTCCCATCCCTGATGATGTTCTATGTTCTAAAAAAAAATGTCAACATTTAGTTGGTTCCAATCAAGGACACCATTCACAAATAATCTTTCAAGGATGAACAGAGTCCCCAGTTCATAAAAAAAAAAACAGGGAAAAAGCAGAATGAATCCTGTTCCAAGACATATAGAAAAAGAAATAGTTTGACCTGAATCCAGAAGTCTAAACCAATATAGCTCCAGACCAGGAGTTAAGGCTTACTCCAGGAAACAGAAGTCTGGCCAGTACATTCTGGACCCATTGAATCACTTTCCATGAAATCCCCATGTGAAGGGTGTTACAATAGTCTGATTAGAAGGTAATGAGAATTAAATTGCCAGATCAAATTGAGCAGAAAAGATAGAACATTGAATATGGAGCATGGAATCATAGGGCTGGAAGGAACCTTGAAGGTCTTCTAATCCAGCCTCCTGCTCAAGGCAGGAGACCTTATAATGCTCTGGTCAAATAGTTTTCCAGGCTCTTCTTGAAAACCTCCAATGATGGAGCACCCACAACTCCTGGAGGTAAGCCATTCCACTGATTAATTGTTCCCACTGTCAAGAAATTACTCCTTACTTCTAGGTTGAATCTCTCTTTAATGATCTTCCATCTGTTGCTTCTTGTCCTTTCGTGCTTTGGAGCTTTGGTGCTTTGGAGAATAAGTCAATCCTCTCTTCTCTGTGACAACACTTCCGTTCCCAGAAGACAGCTATCAGGTCCCCTCTAATGTAACCAGTATATATTTTGCACCTCCCCAAAGAGATTCTTGTGACTCAAACACAACATAAAATTGGGGAGCCAACCCCAGACGGCGGTTTCTCTGGAGCAGGTGAAGTTTCAGCCAGGCAGACTTAATGCAGAATGTCTGTTGCCAATTCTCTGCCAGCCTTTGCAAATATTTTTTAAGGCAATTAATTTGAGGACTTTTATTACACTGATTATTAGCATCTGATTTGATTATTAGACAGAGTCAAGCCTCATTAAAACATGCCTCCGAGACTTTGTTAGGGCTGATTTCTTAAATGTTTATTTAAAACAAAACTAACAACCCAAGCCATCTAAAGCCAAGAGCAATTTAAGAAAGGGAGGAAGATTATTTCTGAAATACTACAGAGTCCCATCCTGCTTTTCATTAAGGAAACGTCCCTCCCTTTTCATGGACAATCAGGGACAGAATCATCCTTCCATCTGTATTTTTTTTCCTTCCTCTACATCTTGATTATAAAAGAATGAATGTTTTTTTTAAAGGAATCGCATGGCTCATATTAGATCTGTGTACGGCTTTGAAGGATGGGTTAATTCAAGAACTCTTCAAGTAGGACAGGACAGGACAAGACAGGACAGGACAGACAGAGTGGAAGGACAGGACAAGACAGGAAAAGACAAGACAGGACAGGATAAGACAAGACAAGACAAGAAAGACAGAGAGGAAGAACAGAACAGAACAGGACAGGACAAGACAAGACAGACAGAGAGGAAGGACAGGATAGACCAGGACAAGATAAGAGAAGACAGGACAGGACAAGACAAGACAAGACAGGACAGACAGAGAGGAAGGACAGGACAAGACAGGAAAAGACAAGACAGGACAGGATAAGACAAGACAAGACAAGAAAGACAGAGAGGAAGAACAGAACAGAACAGGACAGGACAAGACAAGACAGACAGAGAGGAAGGACAGGATAGGACAGGACAAGAGAAGAGAAGAGAAGACAGGACAGGAAAAGACAAGATAAGACAGGACAGACAGAGAGGAAGGACAGGACAAGACAGGACAAGACAAGACAGGACAGGACAAGAAAGACAGAGAGGAAGAACAGAACAGGACA
This sequence comes from Protobothrops mucrosquamatus, assembly GCF_001527695.2. Classification (NCBI taxonomy): domain Eukaryota; kingdom Metazoa; phylum Chordata; class Lepidosauria; order Squamata; family Viperidae; genus Protobothrops; species Protobothrops mucrosquamatus. The sequence goes on from NW_015391371.1 coordinate 6,787, forward strand.
GGACAAGACAGACAGACAGGAAGGACAGGACAGGACAAGACAGGAAAAGACAAGACAGGACAGGACAGGATAGGACAAGAAAGACAGAGAGGAAGAACAAAACAGGACAGGACAGGACAAGACAGACAGAGAGGAAGGACAGGATAGGACAGGACAAGAGAAGAGAAGACAGGACAGGACAGAACAAGACAAGACAGACAGGGAGGAAGGACAGGATAGGACAGGACAATGCAGACAGGAAGGACAGGACAGGACAGGACAGGACAAGACAAGACAAGACAAGACAAGACAAGACAAAACAGGACAGGACAGGACAGGACAGGACAGGACAAGACAAGACAGACAGAGAGGAAGGATAGGATAGGATAGGACAGAGAAGAGAAGAGAAGATAGGACAGGACAGGGCAAGAGAAGAGAAGATAGGACAGGACAGGACAGGACAAGACAAGACAAGACAGACAGTGAGAAAGGACAGGACAAGACAAGACAGACAGAGAGGAAGGATAGGACAGGACAGGACAGGACAAGACAGACAGAGAGGAAGGACAGGATAGGACAGGACAAGAGAAGAGAAGACAGGACAGGAAAAGACAAGATAAGATAGGACAGACAGAGAAGAAGGACAGGACAGGACAGGACAGGACAAGAAAGACAGAGAGGAAGAACAGAACAGGACAGGACAGGACAAGACAGACAGAGAGGAAGGACAGGATAGGACAGGACAAGAAAAGAGAAGACAGGACAGGACAGAACAAGACAAGACAGACAGAGAGGAAGGACAGGACAAGACAGACAGAGAGGAAGGACAGGACAGGACAGGACAGGACAAGACAAGACAGGACAGGACAGGACAGGACAGGACAGACAGAGAGGAAAAATAGGATAGGATAGGACAGGACAAGAGAAGAGAAGAGAAGATAGGACAGGACAGGACAGGACAAGAGAAGACAAGACAGACAGAGAGGAAGGATAGGACAGGACAGACAAGACAGATAAGACGGAACAGAAGAGGATAATACAGGACAGGAAGACATAGCAGAGCACTACAAAGTCTAATTCAACATCTTCTAGGTGGGATGAACTGCCATTTCTCCCAGTCATATTAAAAATATAAAAACCGCTATTTAAAACTGTAAATTAAATTTACAAAAAATAGAATCTGTCTTTTTTTTTTTTTTGTTCAAATTTCAAAAATACTAATCCTTGGATCTTTTAAGAAGAGATTGGACAAGCATTTGTCTGAAATGGTATAGGGGTTTCCTGCCTGAGCCGGGGGTTGGACTAAAAGACCGCCAAGGTCCCTTCCAACTCTGTTATTCTGCTCCTTCGTTGTGAAAAAAAAATAAATTAAGAGACCACATATCTTATTTTCCAGGATTAGCTACAGGAATGGAAAGCATTCAATATTCCTCTTCTATTCTTCTGCATGCATTAACCTTCATTTTATTTGATGAGCCAGTCTGACTTGTGCGTTTCTGTGTATATCATGAATAATTGCGTTAAGGAAGGACCCTCCGTTGTATCTTTTCTGTGGCTGATCCCCACATCTTTAAAATATTTACCATTTGCAATGCATAATAAATATGGACGAGGAACCGTACAATCGCTCCGTTGCGTCCTATAACCTCTCGCAGCCAATGTAATATTCAGTTCTTCAAATTTGGCATTGGCGTTGTGTTATCTCAGTGTGCGATGATGAGACAACAGCCACATTGGTGTGCTCCAGTCACTAATCATGTCGCTTTTGATTTGATTAGCATAGAAATACTCGGGGATTTATGCCACAACAGGGGGGGAACGCGTTAAAAATACTTGTCAGTCTCTTTACAATTTATCTGCGAGACTAAGAAAAGGGGGAGATGTTACTGGTATTAGAGAGGGAAAATTTAGGCAGCCTTTAGAAAAAAAAATCAATCAAAGCAGAGATGCTTCGGGCATTTTAGTTTTGCAAATTATTCTACAGGTAGTTCTGCACTTACCAAGCTTCTTTCAATGACGGAAGTTGTAATGCCACTGAAAAAAAAGTGACTGACGGGCAGTGGTGGGATTCAAATGCCTGAACAACTGTTTCTCTTATTGGATGCAGGCCTGGGCCTCCAAGGCCTAGAACAGACTTCCGGAAGTGGCATCCCCGCACTTCTGGTGGGCAGTTCTAGACCTGGGAGGCCTCCTCCAGGCCTCCCAGGCCTAGAACGGACTTCCGGAAGTGGCATCCACGCACTTCCGGTGGGCAATTCTAGCCCTGGGAGGCCTCCTCTAGGCCTCCCAGGCCTGGAACGGACTTCCGGAAGTGGCATCCCCGCACTTCCAGTGGGCAGTTCTAGACTTGGGAGGCCTCCTCCAGGCCTCCCAGACCTAGAACGGACTTCTGGAAGTAGTGTGCATTCAGCTGGTTCTCCAAACTCAACAAAATTTAGCTACCAGTTCTGCTGAACCGGTGCGAACCGGCTGAATCCCATCGCTGCTTATGGGCATTTTTCATACTTAATGACCGTTCAGCATCCCCATGGTCACATTAGCAAAATTCAGACACTTGGCAACTGATTCGTATTTATGAAGGGGTCACATGATCCCCTTTTGCAACCTTCTGACAAGCGAAGTCAACGGGGAAGCCAGATTCACTTAACAACTGTTGTCAAGGAAGGTCACAAAATGAGGCAAAACTCTCTGAACTGTCTCACTTAGTGGCAGAGTTTTTGGGTTCAGTTGTGGTCATACGTTGAGGACTTTCTGTTACCTCTTCCATTCAGGGATGAATCAGCAGTCAATGAAGCACTGGAATTTCATCACAATTAAAGTGGCAGTACAATGCCCTTACTGGAGAGATGTATCAAAATCGGGGGTTTTTTTATCCTGAGGAGAAAAAAAAAAAGTACTTGGGAAGGAAATCCACCAGAGGTGTACATAAGAGGACCAAAAAAAAGACAAGATGGCTGCCACAGCTATGTATTGATTAGATTTCTTTTAAAAATGTTTTTATTAAATTTCTTTTTTAAAATGTCTGATTGCAATCCTTTATTACTTTGTAAGTTGTTCAAGGTGGTCAACATAACCAACACACCACCTATTTTCCCCACAGCAACAACCCTCTGCGGTGGATTGGCCTGAGAAAGAGAAGGACTGGCTCAAAATCACCTTGTTGGTTTCATGCCTGAGGTGAACTAGAACTCACATCCTCC
>NW_015391371.1:14668-20220 GCF_001527695.2 Protobothrops mucrosquamatus
TTGTAGAGAGGAGGAGGAGCAGCAGCAGAAGGAGGAGGAATGAGCACCAAGGACCCAACAGTCATTCCTCCTCCTCCTCCTCTTCCTCCTCTCTGCAAACCCTACTCCTTACTAGCACTGATGAGGTTCCCTAGTTAGAGTAATGAAACGTCTGCAAGAAAACTACCAAGCTCAGAGAGCACCAACAATCCCAGAGTCAACCTAAGCTGGAAATTTACTCTTCTATTCCTATACATTTATGGTGTAGATCAGGGGTCTCCAACCTTGGCAACTTTACGACTTGTGGACTTCAACTCCCAGAATTCCTCAGCCACCCTGAGCCACAAATATTCTGTTCTGTTGGTAACGATAAGGTTGTTGCATCTTAAATGGAACCAAGGTGGACCCCAAAGATGAGGGGGTCGACCTATTCTCCAGAGCATCTGAAAGCAGGACAAGAAGCAATGGATAAACACTAAGCAAGGAGAGAAGCAACCTAGAACTAAGTAGAAATTTCCTAACAGTGAAGACAACCAGTGGCCTCCAGACGTTGTGGGTGCTTCATCACTGGAGGTTGTCAAAAGAAACTAGATTCTTAGGGCAAGTCACTAGTATATAAAAACAATGGCAAAACTCATTCCCTTCTAGCACTGATGATATTACCAAGCTTGAAAATGAAACATCTGCAAGAAAACTACAAAGCTCAGAGAGCACGAAGGACTCCACTATTTGATCCTGAGCTACAAATATTCTCTTCCAACAGTTCCTTTAGCTGTCCATTATAAGATTTAGCCTCCAGACCCCTTATCATCCTTGTTGCTCTTCTCTGCACTCTTTCTAGAGCCTTAACATCTTTGTTGTATCATGGTAACCAGGACTTACAGCAATAGAATAGAATACAATAGAATACAATAGAATACAATAGAATACAATAGAATACAATAGAATAGAATGTTGGAGGGGACCTTGGGGGTCTTCCAGTCCAGCCCCCTGCTCAAGCAGGAGAACCTATACCATCTCAGACAAGTGACTATCCATTCTCTTCTTAAAAACCTCCAGTGATAGAGCATCCATGATTTCTGGAGGCAAGCTGTTCCACTGGTTAATTGTCCTCACTGTTAGGAAGTTTCTCCTTAATTCCAGGTTGCTTCTCACTTTGATCAGTTTCCATCCATTGTTTCTCGTCCTGCCCTCTGGTGCTCTGGTGAAAAACCTGGCCCCCTCTTCTTTGTGGCAGCCCCTCAAATACTGGAATACTGCTATCATGTCTCCCCTATTTCTTCTTTTCTTTAGACTAGCCAAACCCAAGTCCCACAGCCATTCTTCGTATGTTTTAGTCTCCAGGCCTTGGATCACCTTAATTGCTCTTCTCTGAATTTTTTCGAAACTTTTGTTTGTTGTTCAAATGAAGCGACTTTCAGGTCAAGAATGAGCCTTACTAACTACTACTACTACTACTACTACTACTACTACTACTACTACTACTACTACTACTACTTCTTCTTCTTCTTCTTCTTCTTCTTCTTCTTCTTCTTCTTCTTCTTCTTCTTCTTCTTCTCCTTCTCCTCCTCCTCCTCCTCCTTCTCCTCCTCCTCCTCCTCCTCCTCCTCCTCCTGCTTCTTCTGCTTCTGCTTCTACTTCATATTATTATTGTTGTTGTTGTTGTTGATCATCGCACGGTCAGCCAGATGTTCAGACTGAATTTGGCATTTTTGCCTACCTATTATTGTTGTTGTTGTTGTTGTTGTTGTTGTTGTTGTTGTTATTATTATTATTACTACTACTACTATTATTATTATTATTATTATTATTATTATTATTATTATTATTATTATTATTATTATTATTATTATTATTATTATTCCCAATATGGCCTCACTAGTGCTGTGTAAAGCAGTGCTATCCCTTCACAAGATCTTGAAATTATCCTTTTCTTGATGCAACCTAGGATTGTGTTGGCTTTTGGGGCAGCTGCAGCCAAACTGTTGTTGGATAATTCCAATTTTTTTGTTCCCCCTTCTTTGGTTCCTGGGTCAAAACCCCTGGGATTTCCCATTTCCACAACTGGCATTTTGCATTTCAGAGGTTTAATCTGATACAGCAAATAAATCGATGAGGCCCTGCATCATTTATCTCTATTTCCATCCCTTTTGAACGCTGTCAGCCCCTACCGTAGTTTTGATAATGCCGTGTCCTCCGTTTCCCATTGTTTCCAGATCCAGTGCTGATTTCAAGCAATTCCCTTCTTCCATTTCCTGTGGTAAATGTACCAAATTGTCCCATTTTCTCACTTCTCTCTCTAATTTGATCCGGGTTGACATCACCAAAATAATAATAATAGTTTTCCCTTTAATCAATGCCTGACTTGCACAGATTGGGAACAAAACCCAGATATAGCCATCTCTATATTATTGTGATCCTGTGCATCATTTCATACACTGTGAATATGTTCTATTTTCAGGATTTTTGGTATGGTTTGCTTCAAGGCAGTCTTTGATCTCCCCCCCCCCCGCAATGCTTTTAGGAGAAGATAAATCTGTCTGTAATAAGTGTAGGAAGTCAGCCCCCCAGAAAAGGAAATATTAAAAGGGCAGAAAAATATATTTCCTCAAAGGGTCTTAAAGAGGCAGAAAAGCATGCCCAGTTTTCTTAATAGCCCCAAGTCTCCCTTCCCCAAGCAGAAACCAGCTCTGTAGAAATGCAGATGTAAATCCAGGGAGTTAGGAGATTAAGAAGACAAAGACCTAAAATCTACATACCCCACCCAAACTCTAAGATTCATCAGCCCAGGGAAGCAGGATATGACCTTTGGACATAATAAGATTGACCCATCACCATCAGAATACCAGAAAGGCACATTCAGATTCAGGTCAAAGGTCATGCCACAGGAACAACTCCAAACAAAAGGCTCCAGAGGGTATAAAAACCTACTTCCTACATGTGCTCAGCCCTTTTTTTTCACTTCTCTTGCTGCCAGAACCATCTTCCTGTCTGGCTCTCCTCTCCAATAAACTACAATGTTCTTCCCAAAGCAGTTGCCATGTTTATTCCCAGCTTGGATGAACCACGATGAAGACTTTTATTCCAACAACAAAAAAAGACACAAGCTTTGTTTGGATGAGAACATCATGCTTTCGGTCTCCTTTAAAAACTTGGCTGATACTTTGCTGTGGGGGTGGAGTGGTATTTAATAGAGGGGGGGTGGAAATAAGAAGAAACTTTCCATCAGTGTTGTTTGGTTAAGTTTTGTTAAGTGAACCTCTATGATGGTTCAAGAAAAGTTCCTGGTCTGAAAAGCCATATTAATTTGCTGTGATCATTTCATATATTTTTAGGCAGTTTTCATCTTAATAATAATATTAATAATAAAGTTGGAAGGGACCTTGGAGGTCGTCTAGTCCAACCCCCTGATCAGGCAGGAAACCCTATACCATTTCGGACAAATGGCTGTCTAGTCTCTTCTTTAAAACTTCCAGTGTTGGAGCATTCACCGCTTCTGGAGGCAGGTGGTTCCACTGGTTAATTGTTCTCACTGTCAGGGAAGGAAGAAGGAAGGAAGGAAGGAAGGAAGGAAGGAAGGAAGGAAGGAAGGGAAAGAGGGAGGAAAGAAAGGAGAGAGAGGAGAGAAGGAAGGAAGGGAGAGAGGGAGGGAGGGAGGAAGGAAAGAGATGGATGGAGGGAGGGAGGAAGGAAGGAGAGAGAAAGGGAGGGAAGGAAGGAAGAAAGGAAGGAGAGAAAGAAGGAAGGGAGAAAGGGAGGGAGGGGGAGGAAGGAGATGGAGGGAGGGAAGGAAGGAAGGAAAGAAAGAAAGAGAAAGAAAGAAAGAAAGAAGAAAGAAAGAAGGAATAAAGAAAGAAAAAGAAAGAAAGAAAGAAAGAAAGAAAGAAAGAAAGAAAGAAAGAAAGAAAGAAAGAAAGAAAGGGAAATGCATATCAATAGCATTTCAAAATTTGAAGTATTCCTCTGTTTCCCCCCCCCCCACAGAACCTCTTTCACAGAAATGAAATATAAAATGAAATTCTTCACACGAGCAGAGATTCTCACTTCCAACAGACATGCATTTGTACTCTAAGTTTGGGCTTCCTTCCCCCCCAAAATAAAAATAAAAATAAAAATTGAGTATAAGAGTGCTTATTTCATCTCAGCCAATCAAATTGTCATCGTCCAGAATTTTTCTCAAAACTGATGAAAGTTTGAGGAATTATTCGAAAGCTCTCCTGGAAATTCTCTGTAGGATTCTAGTGTTTTTTTAATTATTATTATTTCCTACTTTCCTGATTTCCCTTTGTTTTCCTAAAGTATCTTCAAGGATTGTTTTATGCCTCCTCCTCCTCCTCCTCCTCCTCCTCCTCCTCCTCCTCCTCCTCCTTCTCCTTCTCCTTCTCCTTCTCCTTCTCCTTCTCCTTCTCCTTCTTCTTCTTCTTCTTCTTCTTCTTCTTCTTCTTCTTCTTTAATTGTAGCTCAGGTCTGTGACTGTCTGTTGGGCCGAATATCACCCAAAAGCAGTAATTATGTTGATAAATAAGTAGCCCTTGACTTACGACCACAACTGTGCCCAAAATGTATGTTGCTAAGCGAGACATTTGTTAAGGGAGTTTTGGTCCATTTTACGACCTATCTTGCCACAGTTCTTAAGTGAATCACTGCAGATGTTAGGTTAGTAACACAGTTGTTAAGTGAATCCGGCTTCCCCATTGAATTTGCTGGTCAGAAAGTTGCAAAGGGTGATCATATGACCCCGGGACACACTGAAACCGTCATAAATATGAGTCAGTTGCCAAGCATCTGAATTTTGATCATGTGACCATGGAGATGCTCAACAGGCGTAAGTATAAAACAATAGTCATAACTCACTTTTTTCAGTACCATTATAACTTTGAATGGTTATAGGAGACTCTGAATTCTAGTCCCACCTTAGGCAAGAAAGCCAGTTGGGTGACTTCGGGCCAATCACCAGGAGACGGTGAGTTCTAGTCCTGCCTTAGCCATGAAAGTCAGCTGAGTAACTTTGGACCAATCACCAGGAGACTGGGACTTCTAGTCTTGCCTTAGACATGAAAGTCAATTGGGTGAGTTTGGACCAATCACCAGGAGATGGTGAGTTCTAGTCCCGCCTTAGCCATGAAAGACAACTGGGTGACTTTTGACCAATCACCAGGAGATGGTGAGTTCTAGTCCTGCCTTAGCCATTAAATACAGCTGGGTGACTTTGGGCCACTCACCATCTCTCAGCATGTTGCATATGTTCACCGCCTGGAGGTATTTATAAGAATAATAAAAGCAGGATATAAAGAAATAAATCTAACATGGAAATATATTATTGTGGAGAGAGTTTGAGCAAAGAATTCTGCAAGGCCAGACCTCAAGGTAAGAGAGAGAGAGAGAGAGAGAGAGAGAGAGAGAGAGAGAGAGAGAAAGATTTAGTCCCATTGCTTCAACTTCTAGTAGTTTTTTTAAAAAAAAACCTTGGAGGGAAGAATTACTGACCATGGATTTTTCATGAGTTGAGAAAATATAGATTTCTCATTTAATGGCCTTAGAGTTTTGTTTTAATTACGGGGAAATAATTTGAG
>NW_015391371.1:22349-26031 GCF_001527695.2 Protobothrops mucrosquamatus
ATAATAATAATAATAATAATAATAATAATAATAATAATAATAATAATAATAATAATAATAATAATAATAATAATAATAATAATAATAATAATAATAAAGTTGGAAGGGACCTGTCGAGTCTCTTTTTAAAAACTTCCAGCATGTACAGTGCTTCCCCCTCCCTTTTCTTCCAGTCCACCAATCGACAATGGTTGGTGACCTCTGCTCTACCACCTCTACTCGAGCTTGCCAGTTGGCTTGGTGGGGCTCCTGCTCCAGGTGGTGGTGGCAGCCTGATGGACCTGCTGCTGGTGACGGTGGCACGCGTGCCAACAGAGAGGGCTCTGAGTGCCACCTCTGGCACGTGTGCCATAGGTTCGCCACCACTGTTCTAACCCAACCCCCTGCACAAGCAGGAGACCCTATGCCATTCTGAACAAATGACAGTTCACTCTCTTCTTGAAAACCTCCAGTGATCGAGCACCCACAACTTCTGAAGGCAAGGGGTTCAAGACTCAAGGAAGAGTCAAAATAATGAGATAAACCTCAATTTCTAATATTTTGGGGCTGTGATGGGCAGCTTGTTGGACACACATGTCCACTGCTAGTCACCACATCAGAAGAAGGATGAAAAAATACAGTTGAGCATAGGTAAACCCCATTCCTGTGTATTTGTTTCCTGAAGACTCCTGTAAGTATGTAAGACATGATATTTGTTCTGTGACATCATGATGCAGATCTCAACACACGGTTCTCCCGTAGGCCTGCTGATCATGTGTAGAAGTGAGGAAGAGAACACACTGTGGTTTTCAGGATTGCTCAACAGGCATAGCTGAGCAAACACAACACCTTCAGGTTGAGTTCAGCTTCTAGTGCATTCATACTGGATTCTTCCATTTTTATTTTTATGTTTTTAATGTCCCAGCTTGGTCAATGGCCTGGAAGTCTAAGGAAAGTGACTATTCAAGAGTATGAACAAGGACCAGCTAGGCTTCAACTGTTCAGGTCATCCACAATTCTGATAGAAGCTTGGTCAAAGATGGCTTAGAAAGCCAGACTGATGTAGGGGTTAAAGGCACCAGTCTTGAAACCAGGAGCCAGTGAGTTCTAGTCTTATTTAATTGTTTTCACTGTCAGGAAATTTCTCCTTAGTTCTAGGTTGCTTCTCTCCTCGATTAACAGAAGAACAGAGTTTGAAGGGACCTTGGAGGTCTTCTAGTCCAACCCCCTGCCCAGGGAAGAAACCCTATACCTTCTCTTCTCGAAAACCTCCAAGGATGAAGCACCCACAACTTCCGGAGTCAAGTTCTTCTCCTACCTACCATTTGAAGTTACCATTTGAAGTCAAAACAGCGACTGAAAAAAGTGGCACGTCCAATTGCCGTACTTACGACCGATCTTCTTCCAAAACTCCCTTCTCAAAACTTCCATAATCTAAACAACCCAGTTTCCTAACTCCAAAGCTTGTTCCCCGTGTTAGTCCTATGTAAATGTAGTCCTACAAAAATTACCCTTATGTTTCCCAAACGCCTGATTATCCCAAATGTTGGCAGTCTTCCAAACCCGTTCAGATAAACGATGCTGTACTGTATATGCAATTAAGAACAGATGTGTTATCAAGCTAATATATATGTGTGCCCTGATTCATTCTAAATTTATGTCCAAGCCTATTAATTTATTGTCAAACAGGTATCTCGTATTAGAACCATGTAAAAAAGCCGAATTACTGTGTTGGCTCAAGAGCCCTTCAAGAAGCAATATTTCTTATTTCAGACATGTCAAAAACAAGGCCCGGGGGCTGGATGCGTCCCGCGAAGTGGTTTCATGTGGCCCGTGAAGCCATCCTGGAAACAGTGAGGAAAACGGCCCTCCCCGCTGCCACTCTGTACTTAGGAAGGAAGGAAGGAAAGAAGGAAAGAAGGAGAGGGAGGGTCTAAGGAAAGTCCTGCCTTAGTCCTGCCCTGCTGCCCTTTCACCATCCCCTTGCCTCCTCCTCCTGGCCTATCCTGGGGATCTCCCATCCTATTGCTAAGGAAGCTTTGGATACAAAGCCGGGTCTCCTCCCATGGAGATGGAATGGGCCTCCCTCTGACTTTGCCCTCGTACCCATCATGGGCAACCTGGCTAAGGAGAGCAAGCACAACAGCAGCAGCAGCCTTGAGGAGGAGGTAAGTGCAGCTGGGTGTCCCCTTGGGGAAGTGGGGCTGAGCTTGGTGCCATGGGTGCTCGAGAGCCAGGCTGGGTGTTTGACCTCTACTGCCCAGGGCTCCGGGCAGCCCGCACCACCATCCACCCCCCCCAACATGGCCTGAGAGGAACAGCGAGGCTCCTCCAGTGGACCATGCCTTGGCACTTGCCCCGGTCCCACCCCCTTCTGCCAGAGACCCTCAGATCGGTCCCACTCCTGCCCAGGCCCCCACAGGCACCCTTGACACGAACGATGTAGAGCTGGACATGCCCACCCAGTAGGCCACACCCACTCCATCCACGCCCACCCAGTAGGCCGCACCCACCCTGGTCACACCCACCCAGTCCCCCAAGGGCAACCACAATGCTGATGCAGCCCTCAATGAAATTGAGTTTGACACCCCTGTCTTATTTCTATGCTCATTCCTCACCTTTATTTTCCTAGAATTTATATTAAGAACAAAGTTTATTGGAAAGGTTTGGTAGTGTGGTAAGAAGAGGTGGTAAAGCTTTGGTAAAAAAAAGAAAAGAAATAATGACGGGAACTGAATACTTTTTTTATTATGATTAACGGTGTGAAGATCTCAAAAAGCTCTCGGTTCTCCGGTTCTCCTCCGCCTGATACCCTTCGGTTCTTCAGCCCCAATAGGGTTAACTTTATCTTAATTTTGTTCTAATTATTTTAATTAAATATTAAGCACATAAAATTAATTGATCATGACTGGAATAAGTAGTCAGCCATTAAGATATGGAAATAATTGAAACTGCAGCATTTCATACTGCGTTCCGGAAGCAAACAAAGAAGGAGATTGTTGGGAACGTTGTTGGGTGTTTTTTTTTTTTTAAAAAAGAGCGAATAAGTTCTCGCCAGATGTTTAAAGGTGCCCAGCAATATTTTCTGGAGGAAGTCCATGTACCCCACATCTGGAAGCCACTGCAAAGGTGGTCATATTCTGTAAAAGCATGTGAAAAGGACCTTGGCAAATGGGGGGGGGGAGAAATGTGGCCTAGGAAACAGTCAGATAAGAGAAGGCGTAGCCCACAGCTGTATAATGGGGAGAGAGAGGAGCTCAGAAAGGACCTCCCTTAACTTCTCAGACTGTAGAGCTGGACTTTCAGGTTTCCAAGATTCCATTAATGTGGTCTTACAGTAATAAAACAGAATTATCTTCTCATGCTTCCTGTTTGATGTATCTGGGAAGGCTGACCTTCACCTTCTTCTGCTGCTAAATGTTGGGTCTTTCCTTTCTTCTTGGGTCTTTCCTTTCTTCTTCCCTCCTTCCCCCTCCTTCTTCCTTTCTTCCTTCCGTCATGTTGGGTCTTTCCTTTCTTCTTCCCTCCTTCCCCCTCCTTCTTCCTTTCTTCCTTCCGTCATTCATTCCTCCCTCCCTCCTTCCTTCCTTCCTCCCTCTGTCCCTCCCCCCTCCTCCTCCCTCATTCATTCCTCCCTCCCTTTCTCCCTCCCTTCCCCTTCCTTTTTCCTTCCTTTTTTCTTTCCTTCCTTCCTCCCTCCCTC
>NW_015391372.1:0-3128 GCF_001527695.2 Protobothrops mucrosquamatus
GGTTCCGTTAGTCCCAGCAAATTATATCCCAGCCATGGTGACCGGGACGCCCCCTCCCCTTGGAAGGGTTTGCAGGCTTCGGGGATGGGGGGGGGAGGAGAGAGGGGGGGCTGCCTTGAACCCCCAGCCCTTCGCCTCGGTCCGAGATGGCAGGGTTTGAGCGAGGGAAAAGTTCCTGAAAGTTCCTGGCCGCAAATTAGATTAAGCGGGGAGCATCGGAAAAAACACGGGCCTTAAAGGCATCGCGTTAAAACACTTATTAGTCGTGACATCTCCAAAGAGGGTTGTGTGTGTGTGGTTTTTTTTTTTTTCTTCTTTCTTTTCTTCTTTCTTTTCTTCCCCCCCCCCCCCCCCGCTGTGGAAATTCGTCCCGGCCTCCAAGAAAAAAGCGCAATTAAAGCTTCTTCGCAATTCCCACTTGGAATTTGAAGGGCCAGAGAGAGAGAGAGAGAGTGGTGTTTGCTGATTTATTTACTTTTCCCTTGGACGGGCTTGGGGGGGTGGAAACAGGAGGGGGGGGGGCAAAAATGCATCTTTCATCCCGGATGGAAAGAAGAATCAAGGAAAAGGCCTGGGGTTGTCCAATAACAATACGACCTGGCAAGCAGGAAGCTTTTTTTCCAGCCTCTTTGGGAAGAAATGCTCAAGCTAGGAAATTTTGCTCCGGGAGAAAGGAAAAGGGTTTGCGGGCATGTCGTTACTTCCCCAGAGGCCACGGGAAGCCAAGCCGAGAGGCCGGCTCTGGAGCCCTGGGCAGACTGGCTGAGGAGCTACAGAAAAAGCTCCAGGGTTGCTCTTGCCCTGGTCTGGCCACTTTTATTTGCTTGTTTGTTTTGAGAAATCAGTCATGGCAGAAAACACGCACAACGGTCTTTCTTTCGCCAAATTTCCCCACGACGACAACCCTACGAGGCGGGTTGGGCTGAGAGAGAGAGAGAGAGAGAGAGAGTGGGGCTGGCCCACAGTCATCCGGGTGGCGCTCATGCCTAAGGCGGGACTAGAACTCACCGTCTCCTGGTGATTGGCCCAGAGTCACCCAGTTTCCATGCCTAAGGGAGGACCAGAACTCGCTGTCACCTGGTGGTTGGCCCAAAGTCACCCATGAAAACCAAGCCTAAGGCAGGACTAGAACTCACCGTCTCCTGGTGATTGGCCCAAAGCCATCCAACTGACTTTCATGCCTAAGACGGGACTAGAACTCACCATTTCCTGGTGACTGGCCCAAAGTCACCCAGCCAGCTTTTCTGCCTAAGGCGGGACTAGAACTCCCAGTTTCCTGGTGATCAGCCCAAAGTCACCTGGCCGGTTTTCCTGCCTAAGGCGGGACTAGAACTCACCATCTCCTGGTGATCGGCCCAAAGTCACCCAGCCAGCTTTCCTGCCTAAGGCGGGACTAGAACTCACCGTCTCCTGGTGATCGGCCCAAAATCACCCAGCCAGCTTTCCTGCCTAAGGCGGGACTAGAACTCCCAGTTTCCTGGTGATCGGCCCAAAGTCACCCAGCCAACTTTCCGGCCTAAGGTGGGACTAGCACTCCCCATCTCATGCTTTCTAGCCTGGTGCCTTACCGACTAGAGGGTAGACCAGGGGTAGGCAACCTTGGCTCTTTTACGACTGATGGACTTCAACTCCCAGAATTCCTGAGCCAGCATGGCTCAGCTTGGAAACCTCTCCTTTTCCCCTCAGCGTGGCTTGAAGATGACCCAACACAGCTCCCACATTCAAAATTTGCTCCAAGGATTTGTTGGCTGGCTTGCTAGATCTACTTCTCCTTCCATGATTAGTAAAGGCCTACAGAGGGAGGTTGTGTAATTGATTATTAGGGGTGGCAGGATAGCAGTGTTCCAATATATTGAGAGGCTGCCACAAAAAAGAGGGGGTGCAGTCTATCCTCCAAAGTACCAGAAGGCAGGATAAGAAGCAACGGATGCAAACGGATCAAGGAGGAGTTTCCTGACTGTGAGAACAATTAACAACTTTGTCTCCAGAAGTTGTGGGTGCTCCATCACGGGAGGTTTTCAAGAAGAGACTGGACAGCCCTTGGTCTGAAATGGGACAGGGTTTCCTGCTTGAGCAGGGGGTTGGACTGGATGACCTCTGAGGTCCCTTCCCACTCTGTAATTCTGTTTTTAAGTAATATCAGCTGCCGTTTGTTTCCTTTTTTTAACGTAAAGCTCAGATCCAAAGCTTTACTTAAAGGCAATTGGATTATGATTATGTTTCCCAGATCTAGTGACAAAAACTGATTTCCGATCGCGACTCTCAGACCAAAGACACCTCCAAGAGCCAGGAAACACAAAAAGCCTTTTGAAGCACACCATCCTCCTACCTGGAAATGCACAATTGTTTCCCAGTTTGAGAAAAGCTGAGGTCACCTTGCCCAGAAACACACACCTTGGAAAATTGCAACACAGGGACCTCCCACACGTCTTCCAGCTACCGAGGTTGAGACACACAGGCTGAAGGGATGAAAATCCTCTAAAACAACCTGAGTGAGCTCTGCAAAGTTTCTAAGTACGACAGTAGTAGTAGTAGTAGTAGTAGTAGTAGTAGTAGTAAGAAGAAGAAGAAGAAGAAGAAGAAGAAGAAGAAGAAGAAGAAGGAAGAGGAAGAGGAAGAGGAAGAGGAAGAGGAAGAGGAAGAGGAAGAAGAAGAAGAAGAAGAAGAAGAAGAAGAAGAAGAAGAAGAAGAAGAAGAAGAAGAAGAAGAAGAAGAAGAAGAAGAAGAAGAAGAAGAAGAAGAAGAAGAAGAAGAAGAAGAAGAAGAAGAAGAAGAAGAAGAAGAATAATAATAATAATAATAATAATAATAATAATAATAATTCTGGGACTTCAGAATTCAAACAGAGAAGCACCTGCAACATGACACCCCGGACTTAACAATTGTCGATAAGAAAGACAAATATAATATAAAGTCAAAATTGAGAAGGCAGCAACAGACAGTAAGTGCCGCCTATGCAAAGAAGCTGAAGAAACAGTGGACCACCTGGTAAGCTGCTGCAAGAAGATCGCACAGACTGACTACAAGCAGCGGCATGACAAAGTAGCAACAATGGTGCATTGGAAGATCTGCAAGAAATATCATTTGCCTGTAAGCAAGAACTGGTGGGATCATAAAATAGAGAAAGT
>NW_015391372.1:3514-6951 GCF_001527695.2 Protobothrops mucrosquamatus
TCATTTGCCTGTAAGCAAGAACTGGTGGGATCATAAAATAGAGAAAGTCATAGAAAATGATAAAATTAAACTGCTCTGGGACTTCAGAATTCAAACAGACAAGCACCTGCAACATAACACCCCAGACTTAACAATTGTCGATAAGAAAGACAAAAAAGTCTGGATAGTGGACGTGGCAGTGCCTGGAGACAGCAGAATAAACGAGAAAGAACTGGAGAAGATAACAAAATACAAAGACCTACAAATAGAAATAGAAAGACTGTGGCAAAAGCAAGCAAAGGTAGTACCAATAGTCATAGGCGTCTTGGGTGCAATCCCAAAACAACTGGAGCACCACTTGAACACCATCATCGGCATTGACAAATTCGCCATTAGTCAATTGCAAAAGGCGGCCTTACTAGGAACTGCTTCCATCCTGCGACAATATCTGTAATACCATCAAACATCCACATCTGCCTATCCCAGGTCCTTGGGAAGGACTCAATAGGTAGACAAAATGCCAAATCCAGTCTGAACATCTGGCTGACTGTGCGATGATCCATAATAATAATAATAATAATAATAATAATAATAATAATAATAATAATAATAATAATAATAATAATAATAATAATAATAATAATAATAAAATTTTTGGTCATTTAGTCCAACCCCCTGCTCAGGAAGGAAACCCTATAGCATTTTAGACAAATGGCTGTCCAGTCTCTTCTTTCTCTTAGTTGAGAAAGCAAGGACACGATTATGGATGAAACGTGTAAGAGCGATACCCATTGTCATTGGGGCACTGGGAACCATGTCCAAAAACTTTGCAAAACACATCAAGAAACTGCAGCTTCCTGCAATAACTCCAGCAATGTTACAAAAAACTGCGCTACTCGGAACATCTTATATTTTAAGGAGGTACCTGGTTGACACCCAGGATGCTGGTAGCAACCCGTGTCAACCATCAGCGCCAGCAAATTTGAATGTTCAGTTGACTGAGGTTCATGTCTAATGAATAAAAGATAATAATAATAATAATAAAGTTGGGAGGGACCTTGGAGGTCATCTAGTCCAACCCCCTGCTCAGGCAGGAAACCCTATACCATTTCAGACAGTCTCTTCTTTCTCTTAACTGAGAAAGCAAGGACACCCCTGCCTCTCGGATAGACAGAGCCCTACGAGTAGCTAAGGGAGAAGAGTAAAAACGGGTGCCAGGTGTGAAATCCACGGTGGGAGCATCCTCACCTTTTTCACCAGCCCCCAGGGACAGCCGCTGGAGGTCTCTCGTGTTCTCTTGTTCACTTGCGTCGCCAAAGGGAGCCGCCGTCGTGACATCCGGGCCGCTGGCATCCCCTTTGCCTGGGCTGGGAAGGACGGCAGCGCCCGGTGAATGTGAGGGGTCCTCTAAGACTGGAGGAGCTTCCGTTTCTTGGTCGGATGCATCTGGCTTGTTTACCTGGACGGCGAGAAAGGAGAAAGGGTCCATTTGGGGCTGTGAGGGCAGAAATGGTCAACGGGCCACCGGGACCCCCGCCAAGAACTCCTGACGTCCTCGGCTCCACCACCTCCAGCGCTAGGAACAGGAGGGGTTTTGAGACATTCGTTCTTTCATTCGTTCCATTCAGCTGCTGTTTTCTCGTTCAGGAAGAAAATAAAAAATAAAAAAAATAATAAAATAAAATAAAATGTAAAATAAAGTAAAATAAAATAAAATAAAATAAAATAATAAAATAAAGTAAAGTAAAATAAATAAAATATAAAATAAAGTAAAACAAATAAAATAATAAAATAAAATATAAAATAAAGTAAAATAAAATATAAAATAAAGTAAAATAAAGTAAAATAAAATAAAGTAAAATAAAGTAAAATAAAATATAAAATAAAGTAAAATAAAATATAAAATAAAGTAAAATAAAGTAAAATAAATGAAATAAAATAAATAAAATAAATAAAATAAATAAAATAAAAAATAAATGAAATAAATAAATAAAATAAAATAAAATATATCATAAAGTAAAATACAATAAAATATATCATAAAGTAAAATAAAATAAATAAAATATAAAATAAAGTAAAATAAAATAAAATAGAAAATAAAGTAAAATAAATAAAACAAAATAAAATAATAAAATAAAACAAAGCAAAATAAAATAAATAATATAAAACAAAAAATAAAAAATGTAAAATAAAATATAAGATCATAAAATGAAAACATGAAATAAAACATAACATGAAAAAAATAAAATATAAAATCCTAACCTAAAATAATGTAGGTGCATGGATGAAAACACTGTTTTCCTGTTCAGGGATGGGACCGGATGAGATGGGGAGGGGAGGGGAAGGGGAAGGACATATCCAGGCGGTCCTCAAATTACAACAGTTCATTTAACGACCGTTCGAAGTTGCAACGGCACTGAAAAAAGACCGTTTTCCATCCTTGCGACCGCTGCAGCCTCCCCGTGGACACGTGATCGAAAGGCAGACGCTTGGCAAACCGGTTCCTGTTTATGACGGAAGGCTGGACCCAATCCATTCTCAAAGCCACAAAAACTATGCTTGGAAATCAGCCAGACCTGCCGTTTAGGATTTAGAGGGTATTCAAAGATACCAATTCTCTGAAGACTGATAGACTGGGGTAGGGGGGGAATTGCAAGAGGCAGCTTTGAGGGGGGGGGGAGAAGGAGGCACGGAAACGCTGAAGAGCTATTTCCTCTTTAGTTTTTTTTTTTTTTATAAATTTTATTGAAAAGCAAAAAATTAAAAACATTGAACATGGTAACACAGATTTGACACATATCTCATTTCACTATTACCATAAATTACTAATGAGAAAAGCCTATACAATAGCATCACTCTAATCCCAATCTTGAATTATCTCAGTACAATAACTTCCCGGCTTTTGCCCCCACCATCTGTAAAATTTGTTCCAAATTTGGTAAAAAAAAACCCCGATTCATCCTGATTTTTAAGTCTTCTAGTTAACCTACCTAATTCTGCGCAATGCGTAATTTTATGAATTACGCTTTCCTTACTAGGCATCACCAGAGCTTTCCAGTTGTGAGCGAATATAATTCTTGCCGCTGTGACCACATGAGTAAATAAAAACATATCCTCTTTGCTAACGTTATTTTCAAGAATTCCTAATAACAGTGTCTCGGGTTGATATTGAATATTTTGCATACCCATTTCTGTTACCCACGCCCAAACCATACACCAAAAACTCTGTGCTTCCTTACATAACCATCGCTGACTATAGGGGGCGAAACTTTGGCTCCCTCGGAGAGGGTTCGCAATCTGGGTGTCCTCCTGGATCCACGGCTGACACTAGAAGACCAGTTGACGGCCGTGGCCAGGGGGGCGTTTTACCGGGTACGCCTGGTGCACCAGTTGCGGCCTTTTCTGGACCGGGACGCCTTGCGCACAGTTACCCACGCTCTTGTCACCTCCCGCCTGGA
>NW_015391372.1:9312-11255 GCF_001527695.2 Protobothrops mucrosquamatus
TATCTCAGGGGCTGCCCCAAAGAAGAGGGAGTCAAGCTATTCTCCAAAGCACCTGAAGGCAGGACAAGAAACAACGGATGGAGACTCATCAAGTAGAGAAGCAACCTAGAACTAAGGAGAAACTTCCTGACAGTCAGAACAATTAACCAGTGGAATCATTTTATTATTTATTTTATTTTATTTTATTTTATTGTTTTATATTTTATTTTGTTTTATTATTTATTTTATTTTATTGTTTTATTATTATTTTATTGTATAGCTTTATTATTTATTTTATTATTTTATATTATTTTATTTATAGCTTTATTATTTATTTTATTATTTTATTATTTTACTATTTTATTTTATCATTTTATTTTATAGCTTTATTATTTCATTTTATTTTATAGCTTTATTATTTATTTTATTTTATTATTATTTAATTATTTAATTATGACTTTTAGGAACCCTTTTTTCCCCCCACACTTACGACCGTTGCGGCCATTCCCCCCCCCCCCCCAGTCACAGGCCCCAAATCCAGGAACTGGCTCGTATCGATGACGGTGGCCGCCTTCCGACAAGCAAAGCCGATGGGGAATTCAGATTTGCTTAGCGACGGCGGGACGAACTTAACAGGTGCAGTGATTCACTTAACGAGGGCGACAAGGAAGGTCGTAGAGAAGGAAGGCGTCTTGCTTCTCAATGGAAATTGGGGGGGGGCTCAGCCGTAAGTCGAGGACTCCCTGGACGGGCAGTCCTCGGGAGGGAACGTTCTCGCCTGTGGGATGGGCGACAGGCGGTCCGTCCGCGCCCTGAGTAAGCAGTGAGTAAGTCAGGTGGGGGGGTGGGAGAAGAGCTCGCCTGGGGGTTTTCCCAGACCCTCCACCTTCCCGGATCTGAGCTGCACTGGGCCGAGAGGTCAATCCAATCTAACAAAACACACACACTGTCACAACGGGGCCCTGTGTAGGTGGGACGTTATCCTGGGCTCTGATGCGGCTGGCAGCACAAAGCCGCACGGAAACACACGCAAACCAAATAGCTTTTGTTCCTGGGATGTGAAGGGCAACCTTACTATTCCCGGGAGAGGAAATAACGCGAATCTGGAGGCAGAATCTGGATTTCATCATCATCATCATCATCATCATCATCATCATCATCATCATTTTCTTCTTCTTCTTCTTCTTCTTCTTCCTCTTCTTCTTCTTCTTCTTCTTCTTCTTCTTCTTCTTCCTCCTCCTCTTTCTTCCTCCTCCTCCTCCTCCTCCTCCTCCTCCTCCTCCTCTTTCACCTCCCTACCTAGTGAGTCCAAAGCAGGAACGTCTGGCCCTTCTCCGCCCACCTTCGCCTCGGAAGCTTCCCCGCGTTGGGTGAAGAGGACGGAAGGAGCCGAGAGGGCGCAAAGGGACCGGCCTGGTTAGAGGAAACGGCCATCGCTGACGTGTAGCCGTGATTGGCAGGCCCTCATGGACTTTTGGCTGGGGAGGGGGAAAAAAATGAACGGGTTATTATGGGTAGAGTCTGGAGAGAAGGAAATGAGGTTGTAGCCTTAGAGAGAAGGGCTAAAATGTAAAATGAAAATCAGACACCAAAGCCCTCCCCTCTCCTTTCTTTTCCTTTCTTCTTTTCTGCCTTCCTCTCCTCTCCCCTCCCCTCCCCTTTCCTTTTTCCTTCCCTTCCCCCTTCCCTCTTTTCTAACTTCCTCTTCCCTCCCCTCTTCTTTCCTTCCCTCCCCTCCCCATTCCCATTTCCTTCCCCTCCCTCTCTCCTTCCCTCTCCTCTTTTCTATCTTCCTCTCCCCTCCCCTCTTTCCTTTCCTTCCCTCCTCTCCCTTTCTTTTCCTCTTTTCTGTCTTCCTCTCCTCTCCTCTCCTCTCCCCTCCCCTTTCCCATTCCCTTCCCTGCCCTCTTTTCTATCTTCCTCTCCTCTCCCCTCCCCTTTCCCATTTCCTTCCCTTCCCTCCC
>NW_015391372.1:13207-18818 GCF_001527695.2 Protobothrops mucrosquamatus
GACGACGACGACTGTGGGGTCCTTGGTGCTCTCTGAGCTTGGCTGTTTTCTTGCAGACGTTTCATGACCCAACTAGATTACATCATCAATGCTAGAAAGGAGGGGGATTTGCTCTCTGTTTAACACACAATATAGCCCCCCTCCCTTCTAGCACTGATGATGCTACCTAGTTGGCTAACAAAACATCCGCCATCAAACAAACAAGCTCAGAGAGGCAGCAACGCCGGTTGGGGAATTCTGGGAATTGCGATCCACCCATGTTCAGCTGGCCAAATTTGAGGAACACCGGCGTTCCGCGGCAACAATAAAACCAGGCACGTTGTGCAGCCCTACCAGAGATGCTACAGAAGCCTTTCAGAACATCTAGGAGTGTGTGTGTACGTGCGAAACATGCATCTCCCCATACCTCCACCCCTGGCCTGGCGCAAAGGATGTCGGGAAGCCCACCTGAAGCTTTCGGGGTGGGCTTGGAAAGGGAAGAAGTTGGAAGAAGGCAGGCCTGCCCGGATTGTTTATCCGCCTCTGCCTTGGGAAGCCGGACACGCACGCAATCCCCGCCGCCGTTTTGTGGCCGTGGAAATGGGAAGGACGCAAGCCCCGTGCGTCATGGCGGCCTCACCCTCACCTGTTTAAAGGTTGTTCTTAATGAAAGTGGAGGAAGGTCCCTGGGACGGGACGTCACCGGGACGTCGGTCTTGACGTCTGCCCTTACCGAGGAAAGGCGTGTCCCGGCCAACATTAAAAGCCAGGCTTGTGTGCCGCGACCCCACCAAACTTCTGGCTTTCGTTTCTGAACTGTCGCAACCCAAATTGGTTTAACTCGGCTGCCATCTGCTCCGGGCCTTCCGCGGGGGGGGGGGGGGGCGGAAAAAAAACGGGAGGCCCTGAGCCAAGGCAGAGGATCTGTTCTCCTGCGTGCAGTCAAGTAAGGAGGAGCCTCCGTGGAGCTCCGGAGCCTGAAGGTAGCTGGGTTGGCTTCGCGACAGAATTGGAAGGGACCTTGGAGGTCATCTAGTCCAACCCCTGCTCAGGCAGGAAACCCTCTCCCGTTTCAGACAAAGGGCTGCCCAGTCTCTTCTTAAAAACCTCCAGCGGTGGAGCGCCCACAGCTTCTGAAGGAAACTAACCAAGGAGAGAAGCAACCTGGAACTAAGGAGAAACTTCCTGACAGTGAGAACAATTAACCAGTGGAACAACCTGCCTCCAGAAGCAGTGAATGCTCCAACACTGGAAGTTTTCAAGGAGAGACTGGAGAGCCATTTGTCCTGCCTGAGCAGGGGGTTGGACTAGATGACCTCCAAGGTCCCTTCCAACTTTATATTATTGTTGTTGTTGTTAAAGTCTTTCCACTGATTGTTTTCATTGTCAGGAAGTTTCTCCTTAATTCTAGGTTGCTTCTCTCCTTGATGAGTTTCCATCTGTTGCTTCTTGTCCGGCCTTCAGGGGCTTTGGAGAACAGTTTGACTCCCATCTTCCTTGGGGCAGCCCCTCAGATATTGGAAGACTGCAATTATATCACCTGAAACAGTACATTGTAGGTTTTAAGAGCTGGATCTATATAACAGAGTTAGAAGTGACCTTGGAGATCTTCTAGTCCAACCCCCTCCTTAAGCAGGAGACCCTATACCAGGGGTAGGCAACCTTGGCTCTTTTATGACTCGTGGACTTGAACTCCCAGAATTCCTCAGCCAGCGTGGGGGAACTATGGCTCCCTCATGACTCACGGACTTCAACTCCCAGAATTCCTCAGACAACATGGAGGAACTATGGCCCCTTCATGACTCACGGACTTCAACTCCCAGAATTCCTCAGACAACATGGGGGAACTATGGCCCTTTCATGACTCATGGACTTCAACTCCCAGAATTCCTGAGCCAGCCATGCTGAGGGGAAAGGGAGAGGTTTCCAAGCTGTGCCATGCTGGCTGAGGGATTCTGGGAGTTGAAGTCCACGAGTCACGAAGGGGCCATAGTTCCCTCATGCTGGCTCAGGAATTCCGGGAGTTGAAGTCCACGAGTCATAAAAGAGCCAAGGTTGCCTACCCCTGAACTAGACATAAGTTGCTTCTCTCCTTGATTAGTTTCCATCCGTTGCTTCTTCTCCTGCCTTCTAGTGCTTTGGACAATAGTGCAGGGGTAGACAACCTTGGCCCTTTTATGACTGGTGGACTTCAACTCCCAGAATTCCTGAGCCAGCCATGCTGAGGGGAAAGGGAGAGGTTTCCAAGCTGAGCCATACTGGCTGAGGAATTCTGGGAGTTGAAGTCCACAAGTCATAAAGTAGCCAAGGTTGGGGACCCCTGCTTTACAGGCAGTCCTTGACTTACAACCGTTTGTTTAACGACTGTCTGAAGTTACAACAGCACTGCAAAGAGAGACTTATGACCGTTTTTCACACTTACGGCCGCTGCAGCATCTCCGTGATCACGGGATCCTCTTTTGGCAACTTTCCCATAAGCAAAGTCAACGGGGGAAGCCAGATTCAATTAACAACCGCGTCGCTAACTTAACCACGGCAGCGATTCACTTAACAACGTTGGCAAGGAAGGTCATGAAAGGCAAAACTCGCTTAACGACTGTTGTGCTTAGGGATGGAAATTTTGGGGCTCAACCGTGGCCGGAAGTTGAGATACTATCGGTTACCTAATTCTTCCCCACTGTCCCCATTCGCCAGTGAGATTTCTCCGTTTTTCCAGACAGGCAAATCCATATAATCCTCTTCCAAATTGGGTCAATGATTAACAGGATATCGCATCCTTGATCCTGTCAGTTTGATTCTTTGCCTTCTGAGAAGCTTGACAGCTACGCTAATATTTACACACAAAAAAGGTCCAAAACTTCGAAAAGAATCATCTGATCGCTTCCCATTGGAAAGAAAAACTGAGGACGCCTGGCTTGTTTATGAGAGGACAAAAAACAAGGACAAAAGGCTTAAAGGTATCGTTTTTGGATCGTGCGTTCTGGAAATGCCAGAACTGGATTTACACATCCATCACCTTGTCAAGGTTCGGACAGGTTCACAAAGGGTGTCACGCCAAGTGTCTGTTTGGGAGAACAAGGGCTCTATTACCTGTGAGCCAGATCACGTGCAGGTATTAAAATAAATAAATAAAATTAATTCCCCCATTTCAGTACAGTTAAGGACCTAGAATTGTCCGGGACTGTTTCCAGCACTGGTTTTCTAGTCTCAGATGTATGTATGTTATGTATTCAGAATTCAGAGAAGAGCAGCTAAGAGGATCCAAGGCCTGGAGGCTAAAACACACGAAGAACGGCTGGGGGACTTGGGTTTGGCTAGTCTAAAGAAAAGAAGAAATAAGGGAGACAGGATAGCAGTTTTCAATCTGAGGGGCTGCCACAAAGAAGAGGGGGTCAGGTTGTTCACCAAAGCACCAGAGGGAAGGACGAGAAATAATGGATAGAAACTGACCAAAGAGAGAAGCAACCTGGAATTAAGGAGAAACTTCCTGGCAGTGAAGACAATTAACCAGTGGAACAGCTGGCCACCAGAAATCGTGGGCGCTCCATCACTGGAGATTTTTAAGAAGAGATTACACAATTAGCTGTCTCAGATGGTGTAGGTTCTCCTGCTTAAGTGGGAGGCTGGACTAGAAGACCTCCAAGGTCCCTTCCAGCTCTATTCTATTCTATTCTATTCTATTCTATTCTATTCTATTCTATTCTATTCTATTCTATTCTATTCTATTCCATTCCATTCCATTCCATTCTATTCCTTCCATTCCATTTCTCTATTCTATTCTATTCTATTCTATTCTATTCTATTCTATTCTATTCTATTCTATTCTATTCTATTCTATTCTATTCCAT
The DNA here is from genome assembly GCF_001527695.2 of Protobothrops mucrosquamatus. Taxonomy (NCBI): domain Eukaryota; kingdom Metazoa; phylum Chordata; class Lepidosauria; order Squamata; family Viperidae; genus Protobothrops; species Protobothrops mucrosquamatus. The sequence continues at coordinate 17,035 of NW_015391372.1, forward strand.
TCCATTCCATTCCATTCCATTCCATTCCATTCCTTCCATTCCATTTCTCTATTCTATTCTATTCTATTCTATTCTATTCTATTCTATTCTATTCTATTCTATTCCATTCCATTCCATTCCATTCCATGTATGTATGTATTTTCCAACTCCAGAACATCTTACATTAAAAAGGGGGAATATAATATTTAAATTAGTATAATACAGGTAGTCCTCAACTTTCGACCATAACTGAGCCCAAAATCTCTGCTGCTAAGTGAGACATTTGTGAAGCGAGTTTTTCCCCCATTTGATAACCTGTCCAGCCAGAGTCATTAAGTGAATCACTGCAGTTGTTAAGTTAATCACATGGTTGTTAAGTGAATCTGGCTTCCCCCCCCCTTGACTTTGCTTGTCAGAAGGTTGCCAAAGGGGATCACGTGACCCCCTGGGGGACACTGCAACAGTCGTAAATATGAGTCAGTTGCCAAGCCTCTGAATGTTCGTCAGCTGATCATGGGGAAGGCTGCAAACGGTTGTAAGTCCAAAAACCGGTCCCAAGTCCCTTTTTTCAGTGCCGTGGTAACTTTGAACGGTCAGTAAATGACCGTTGAATTATTTACATGTAGTCTAAATATAAAATAAACCTTTCCATAATGATATAACAAATATAATTAATACCGCTTTACAAGGCCATGGTAAGGTCACACTTGGAATACTGCATCCAGTTTTGGTCACCACGATGTAAAAAAGACATTGAGACTCTAGAAAGAGTGCAGAGAAGAGCAACAAAGATGATTAGGGGACTGGAGGCTAAAACATATAAGGAACGGTTGCTGGAATTGGGTATGTCTAGTCTAATGAAGAGAAGGACGAGGGGGGACATGACAGCAGCCTTCCAGGATCTCAGGGGCTGCCCCAAAGAAGAGGGAGTCAAGCTATTCTCCAAAGCGCCTGAAGGCAGGACAAGAAGCAACGGATGGAAACTGATCAAGGAGAGAAGCAACCTAGAACTAAGGAGAAACTTCCTGACAGTCAGAACAATTAACCAGTGGAACAACCTGCCTCCAGAAGCGGTGAATGCTCCAACACTGGAAGTTTTTAAGAAGAGACTGGACAGCCATTTGTCTGAAATGGTATAGGGTTTCCTGCCTGAGCAGGGGTTTGGACTAGATGACCTCCAAGGTCCCTTCCAACTTTATTATTATTGTTGTTGTTGTTGTTGTTGCCCAGAAGGAATTTAAATGTCACGTGACATTATATAACATTTCAGGCCCAGAAAGTAGCGGTCCAAACAGCCTTTATCGTTGGCCGGGAACCAATCATCCATTGTACCGATGGACGAAGGTCAGATGAAGGAAGCATCAGAATCACAGATTTCGTCACCATTTAAAACCAGTTATGAGTTACAAGCCCTGATGATGACGACGAAATAAATCTACGGCAAACACTATCATTCCGCAGAAATACAGTATCAGAAACTGTTCAGGGGGTCTTTGTAGACCAGCTTCCTCCCTTCTACTTTTGAACAGGCGGACATCATTGGGAAGACCAGGAAGAACGTTCTCCTCCACAGGTTGTTCCTTCCGGGATAATGTTTGTTGTCTTTTCCACTCAGTTGTCAAGAATAAACCACCAGCCTCAAAAGTATTTGTAGGTCAGGGTTCACCTGTGGGATCCTTGGTGCCTCAAAGCTGGGTTGTTTTCTTGCAGACATTTTATGACCCAACTAGGTAACATCATCAGGGTTAGAAAGAAGGGGACTTTGCACGGTGGTGGTGGTGGTGGAGGAGGAGGAGGAGGAGGAG
>NW_015391372.1:19137-22114 GCF_001527695.2 Protobothrops mucrosquamatus
AGAAGAAGAAGAAGAAGAAGAAGAAGAAGAAGAAGAAGAAGAAGAAGAAGAAGAAGAAGAAGAAGAAGAAGAAGAAGAAGAAGAAGTCGTAGTAGTAGTAGTAGTAGTAGTAGTAGTAGCAGCAGCAGCAGCAGCAGCAGCAGCAGTAGTAGTTTTGTAGTATTGTTTGTGGCAGCCCCTGAGATATTGGAGCACTGCTATCCTGTTACCCCGAGTCCTTCTTTTCATTAAACTAGACATACCTAATTCCTGCAACCGTTCTTCCTAAGTCACAGAATGACTTGCTGGTCAGAAATATCTCTGCCTTATCACTGCCTGATACTGGGCCAGGGCTATATAAATCTACCTTTTATTAAAGCTTATAAACTCTTTAAATATTCAATTAACAATTTCCCCTTTGCTAGTTCCTGCATGAGACTGTTGGGTTTTCTTTGGCAGCTGATTCCAGGAAGCTGTTGCCGATCCAGAACAAATGGAGGTGGGCACACACAACACCCACCCCTGGGATCAGCCCGGGGCTAATGGAAAGAACACAACAATGGGGGAAAAAACCGGAGCCCTTGGAAACAAACCAAAGGTTATCGTGGAGCTTTGTGTTTTTTGGGAACGAGACACCTGAGCTAACACCTGTGAGGAGAGCCACAGGTGATACAGCTTCCGCTTCCAGGTAAGCTCCTTCAACCGCTCTCAGGGATTGCAAAGTTGGAATCACACACATGCCCATCATGGTGGGCAGGGTAATTAACAGCAGAGCTATAATTAATCAGTTAACTTTGAATTAGAGTTAGAGTTAGAGTTAGAGATAGAATTAGAGTTAGAGATAGAATTAGAGTTAGAGTTAGAGTTAGAGATAGAATTAGAGTTAGAGATAGAATTAGAGTTAGAGTTAGAGTTAGAGATAGAATTAGAATTAGAGATAGAATTAGAGTTAGAGTTAGAGATAGAGATAGACAGAATTAGAATTAGAATTAGAATTAGAATTAGAATTAGAATTAGAATTAGAATTAGAATTAGAATTAGAATTAGAATTAGAGTTAGAGTTAGAGATAGACATAGAATTAGAATTAGAGTTAGAGAGTTAGAGATAGAGTTAGAGATAGAATTAGAATTAGAATTAGAGTTAGATAGAGATAGAATTAGAATTGGAGATAGAATTAGAATTAGAATTAGAGTTAGAGTTAGAGATAGAATTAGAATTAGAGATAGAATTAGAGTTAGAGTTAGAGATAGAGATAGAGATAGAGATAGACATAGAATTAGAGTTAGAGATAGAATTAGAATTAGAGTTAGAGATAGAATTAGAATTAGAGTTAGAGTTAGAGAGTTAGAGAGTTAGAGATAGAGTTAGAGATAGAATTAGAGTTAGAGTTAGAGATAGAATTAGAATTAGAGTTAGAGTTAGAGAGTTAGAGAGTTAGAGATAGAGTTAGAGATAGAATTAGAGTTAGAGTTAGAGATAGAATTAGAGTTAGAGTTAGAGAGTTAGAGAGATAGAGATAGAGATAGACATAGAATTAGAATTAGAGTTAGAGATAGAATTAGAATTGGAGATAGAATTAGAATTAGAGTTAGAGTTAGAGTTAGAGTTAGAGTTAGAGATAGAGATAGACATAGAATTAGAATTAGAGTTAGAGACAGAATTAGAATTGGAGTTAGAGAGAGATAGACTTAGACTTAGAATTAGAGTTAGAGTTAGAGATAGAATTAGAATTAGAATTAGAGTTAGAGACAGAATTAGAATTAGAGTTAGAGAGTTAGAGATATACTTAGAATTAGAGTTAGAGTTAGAGATAGAGATAGACATAGAATTAGAATTAGAATTAGAGTTAGAGACAGAATTAGAATTAGAGAGTTAGAGATAGAGATATAGACATAGAATTAGAATTAGAGTTAGAGGGTTAGAGATATAGACATAGACATAGACATAGACATAGACATAGAATTAGAATTAGAGATAGAATTAGAATTAGAGTTAGAGAGTTAGAGTTAGAGATAGAGTTAGAGTTAGAATTAGAATTCTTTATTGGCCAAGTGGGATTGGACAAACTAGGAATTTGTCCTGGTGCATAAGCTCTCAGTGTAGAGTAGTGGCCAAAATTGTAGAAACCTTTTGGGAAAAGTGTAGAGTAGAAATGCCACCTCTGGTTAAGTTTCCACCCATTTTCTCCTAATTTCTTTATAACTGTAGCCTTCTTCACTTAATAATACTATTTTACATCGCTTTCTGGGCAACCAGTCAACTCTTTGCACCATGACTTTGATTTTACTACATTTTACAAGCTCACTAAAGGAAAGAACAGAAAAAACCCCAACCAACTTGATAGCGATGGCATAACACACTGACAAATGTCCTCCTCTCAGCTTCAATACATCACAGCAATAACTGGATCCTCCTGTGATCTGATTGGCTCATTGGCAAAACAAGATGACATCCGATTGGCTCTCTAAACGCTCATGATCATTGGCTACAATCAGACGAAGGAAAGCTACCTCAGATCAACCTAAGCAAGTTGTGCTTCCTTTTTCTGGTTATTTGGCTATACCTTTTCATAGACTACAGTACAGATAATTGAACAGACTTGGTTGCATTACATTCTTCATTAAATTATCTTTCCATTGATATATAATTTTAGGGTACTACTCCAAAACAAAGTGGTGTTATTAGCCATCAAACCTCAAAAATACACTTTTCCCAAAAGGTTTCCACAATTTTGGCCACTACTGTACATACAAGCAACAAGTAATAAATCATGATTATAATCATAAAACACATTCACCATTAATCCCAAGATATAACACTCAGTGATACTCTCTCTTTTTAAGAGAGTAGAATAGAGTAGGGTAGGGTAAAGTAGGGTAAGGTAGGGCAGCATATGAATGGAAGAGTAGAGTAGAGTAGAGTAGAGTAGAGTAGAGTAGAGTAGAGTAGAGTAGAGTAGAGTAGAGTAGAATAGGCAATAGGGTATAGAGTAGAGTA
>NW_015391372.1:24352-26030 GCF_001527695.2 Protobothrops mucrosquamatus
GCTTCTGGAGGCAGGTTGTTCCACTGGTTAATTGTTCTAACTGTCAGGAAATTTCTCCTTAGTTCTAGGTTGCTTCTCTCCTTGATCAGTTTCTATCCGTTGCTTCTTGTCCTGCCTTCAGGGGCTTTGGAGAATAGCTTGACTCCCTCTTCTTTGGGGCAGCCCCTGAGAGATTGGAACACTGCTATCATGTCACCCCAAATGAACTTCAAGTTAATTTGAAATTAATTAAGAAAATCCTAGACTAGTGTTCAGAAATTGACAGATTGACTTTAAAGATAAAAGAGAAAGAAGACGAAGTGTATTTTAGAACATGGGATAATTTCTATCAATGGCTAGAAAAACGAGTTAGAGAGAAAGGAATGTGATATGTAATTTTGAATATATATTAGCAAGAAGAAGGCTATTGAGTGATTAATGTATTGTTTATCATAATTGGTTAATATTCATTGTTTTTTTTCTTTTCTTTTTCTTTTTTGGATACATGTCCCCAGACAGCATGCTGTTTGCTAAATATTAAGAATGTTGTTTTAAAAAAAATCCCAACCCTGACCCCAACCCCAACCTATAAAAAAACCAATAAAACATTTAAAAAAGAAAAAAAGAAAGAAATGAACTTCAAGTTAATTTAAAAGCTGAACTTAATTCCCAGGTTCAGAACGTGTCTGGAAGTTTCCTGTTCTTTTCTCTGCAAATATACATCTTTTTTTTTTTTCAACTGGATCGTAAGGAGACCCAAGTCTTTTGTTTGTTGTTCAACAAACCAGCCCCATCCGCCATCGGCAGCCGGAGCGCTCGTTCAACCTGTAGCTCAAGCCGATTCCAAGATTACCTAACCTGACTGACTGCAAGGTTCATTATTAGCCAATCAAGGCCACTTCAAAAGGCAAAGAATCTGAAATTAGAAATCCTTCTGCAAGGGCTACTGTACCAAAAGCCGCCTTTAGCCAAGGACACAAATTGTTTGAGGAAGTTGCTTCAGAGAAGGGATGACCTCAACCCAACAAGGTCAGTTTCTGTGGACTCTGCCTTTCCTTTGATTTCGGCTACAACCGGCACACCGCACCCAGGTTGGGTCTCCCCGTATCTCGGCGACGGATGAGATACAACCCTGGAAAAGATGACCTCAGGAGTTGGCAGAAGGCTTTGGTTTTTCCGTTCAGGTTCTACCAACCTTTGTACCACGCAGAGCCGGATCACCTGATCTGAGGTCACTCTGAAACCTCGATCGCCACGAAGGTGGCACTTTCACTGCATCCGAGAGCATCTGATTCAGTGATGTTCACAAGTTCTTTGGGTTCAATCAAAATAATAACCCTTAGGAAACATTCTAGGGACATAATTGTGAGAAGGAAGGAAGGGGGAGAGAGAGAAAGAGAAAGAGAAAGAGAAAGAGAGAAAGAAAAAGAGGGAGAGAGAAAGAAAGAGGGAGAGAAAGAGAAAAAAGAGAAAGCAAGGAAGGAAGGAAGGGAAGGGAAGGAGGAGAGCAGACGAGGAAGGAAGGAAGGAAGGAAGGAAGGGGGAGAGAGAGAAAAGGGGAAAGGGGGAGAGAGAGAAAGAAAAGGAGAGAAAGAAAGGGAGAGAAAAAAGAGGAAGAGAGAAAGAAAGGAGAAAAAAGAAAGAGAAAGCGGGGGAGAGAGAAAGAGGAAAAGAGAAAGAAAGAAAGAAAGAAAGAAAG
>NW_015391373.1:0-5682 GCF_001527695.2 Protobothrops mucrosquamatus
GTCTAGAAGGCTCACCGCTTAGAACAGGAGGACTTAGGACAGGGGTAGGCAACCTTGGCTCTTTTATGACTCGTGGACTTCAACTCCCAGAATTCCTGAGCCAGGCATGCTGAGGGGAAAGGGAGAGGTTTCCATGCTGCCTCGGGAATTCTGGGAGTTGAAGTCCACCAGTCATAAAAGAGCCAAGGTTGCCTACCCCTGTCCTAAGTCCTCCTGTTCTAAGCGGTTACCCTCCTAGACCAGGGGTAGGCAACCTTGGCTCTTGTATGACTCATAGACTTCAACTCCCAGAATTCCTGAGCCAGCCATGCTGAGGGGAAAGGGAGAGGTTTCCAAGCTGAGCCAGGCTGGCTCAGGAATTCTGGGAGTTGAAGTCCACGAGTCATAAAAGAGCCAAGGTTGCCTACCCCTGGTATAGGGTCTCCTGCTTGAACGGGGCTGGACTAGAAGACCTCCAAGGTCCCTTCCATCTCTGTTATTCTGTTATTGTGTAGGAAGAGAATATATATATGTATATGTATATGTATGTATGTATATATATAACCAACAGGAAGCCAGTCAAAACATTACAGCAACCCACTCCATCCTCACCTGAAGGCCAGATATAAAATCAAATTTGTTGGGTACCGCAGTGGTGTTAAGTCTAGTAAATAAACCCTTGGTAGGGTACGTATGCTGCTTCTCCGAGCTTCAGAGTACAAAGCGCCAGGGAATTCCGCCTTTAACATCAATGTCAGCCAAACAGCTTCATGACCTTCAACAGGGCTGCTGATCCCCGCAGAGTTTATTCATCACCAAAAATACGCCGCGGAGTTGCAGAAGCATCTCGGATGCGTTTTCGAAATCCCCCACCCCCAAGAGCGTCAAGCCCAACATTGTCTTTCTCCCCTCCACCACCCCACCCCCCGCCATGCTCAAGTTGGAAGCTCTTTGCAAAAGGAAGATTTTGATCTTGCACTTCAACCCAGCTTGGCAGGTTGGGGAGGAGGATACACCGGGGGTGTTCTGAAGTGCCTCTGCATAGTTTATTTATAAAATTTATATATCATCGTTATCATTTTAGCCATGGTCTGTCCACTGCAGGGTGAAGGCAGGAGGAAGATGTTGAAACTCTGGAAAGAGTGCAGAGAAGAGCAGCAAAGATGATTAGGGGACTGGAGGCTAAAACATATAAGGAACGGTTGCTGGAATTGGGTATGTCTAGTTTAATGAAGAGAAGGACCAGGGGGGACATGATAGCAGCCTTCCAATATCTCAGGGGCTGCCCCAAAGAAGAGGGAGTCAAGCTATTCTCCAAAGTGCCTGAAGGCAGAACAGGAAGCAACAGATGGGAACTAATCAAGGAGAGAAGCAACCTAGAACTAAGGAGAAACTTCCTGACAGTGAGAACAATTAGCCAGTGGAACAACCTGCCTCCAGAAGCGGTGAATGCTCCAATACTGGAAGTTTTTAAGAAGAGACTGGACAGCCATTTGTCTGAAATGGTATAGGGTTTCCTGCCTGAACAGGGGGTTGGACTAGAAGACCTCCAAGGTCCCTTCCACCTATTCTATTCTATTCTATTCTATTCTATTCTATTCTATTCTACTTTCCATATATTCTATTCTACTCTACTCTACTCTACTCTACTCTACTCTACTCTACTCTACTCTACTCTACTCTACTCTATTCTATTCTATTCTATTCTATTCTATCCATATATTCTATTATTTCCATATATTCTATTCTATTCTATTCTATCTATATATTCTATTATTTCCATATATTCTATTCTATTCTATTCTATTCTACTCTATTCTACTCTATTGTATTCTATTCTATTCTATCCATATATTCTATTATTTCTATTCTACTCTACTCTACTCTACTCTACTCAACTCTATTCTATTCTATTCTATTCTATTCTATTCTATTCTATTCTATTCTATTCTATTCTATTCTATCCATATATTCTATTATTTCCATATATTCTATTCTATGCTATGCTATGCTATGCTATGCTATGCTATGCTATCCTATGCTATTCTAATTATTTCATATCTGGTTTATCCAGCGAGGCTCACATCATGCCAGTCAGGTGTGTGACTGCGATTGCAGCCTTCCTGCTTGGGGGGGGTGTGTGTGGGTGTGGGTGTCAATTTGCTTTAGAAGTGCTGCTCTTCAGAACGAGACCCCTGCTGACCCCCTCCAGGCTCTGCAGCCTCTCCAGCTCACCTCGGTTTCCAGAAAGCCGTCACGTCTGCCGTGCTCTTTGCTAACCCACAGGGAAGTTTTCACATTTGTGCTGACTGCACCGTTGCGGCTCCAGGTGTAATTCCAGCCGTTTTATCGGCTTCTCGTCTCAGGGAGCAGCCAGAGTTGACTTAACTGCTTGCATCAGCAAAAGAAAAAAAAAAACTTGCGCGCCCGTGGGAGGTTCAAAGCTTGCCAATTCTCCCACGGAAAAAAACAAAAAACAAATTGATTAATCGTATGTGACTCCGAGCAGATTATTTACCCAATAAGAGACCCAACAGGAAGATCCCCGGTTCTCTTTATTATTATTATTGTTATTATTTTTGCAGCCCCCTTATTCCATCTCTTCGATCTGCTGGGCGCGATAAGCAACAGGTTAATGCAATTTTCGGAATATTAAATCTGGGCACCGCTGACAGCTTCTCCAACCCAGGCTGAGAGCAGATGGCACTTTTTCCTCTTCTTAGCTAACCTTTGCAGGTGAGAGGGAGGAAGCAAGCACATGCAAATGAGCTAGGAAGGGGGGGGGTGACACACACACACACACACACACACACACCCCTTCCTTGTCGATGGGATGAAACTTTGAAAAGCTGCAGTATGACATAATTGGCCGGCTCCACAAAAGCTGGAAACTCGTTTTCATCAAAAGCCAGGCTACGCCCTCCAACTCAGGGCTTTTCAACCTTTTCACCCATTGTACTACTTTTAGGGTATGGCNCACCCGCCTTGCTTGGCTCTGTAGTCCCCCGAGGAAGTGGGAGCCAGCCTTTCAATTTTAATGAATCATCATCCTGACATCATGAGGCCGCGAGTTCCGCAGGTCCGGGAGAAGCTTCCCCCCTCCCCTTCCTCTCCCCTGAGCATCTTCTCATTCGATGCCGTTACCTAGGCAACGAGGGAGCCCCACCTCCCCAGCCCTCCCCTCACCCCAAGAAGGAAAGCTCCCCCACAACAAGCGGAGGGTCCCCTCTCCGCCTCACCCGGATGCCCTTCACGACCGTGATGTTGTCGTTTTCGTCCGCCTCGAAGGTGACCCTCCGCGGAACGCTCTCACCACCGCCCATGGCGCCCGAGGCCGGGTCAAACTGACTAGGCCGCGGCACGGGGCCCCAAGGAGACTCGAGCTCCGCCCACCGGCGACCGCCATTGGCCCGCCGCCACGGGCCGCCGCGCGCCGGTTGGCTGAGGGAGCCGTTGCCCATGGCGACAGCCGGCCCACAAAGGGCGGAGCGGAAACTTTTCCTTTCTCCCGCTCTCCCGCTCCCAAGTAGGAAACTTTCCGGGGGAGGACCACGACTCCCGAGATGCACCGCGGCGAGGCGAGAGCCTCTCGGCGCAAGGCAAAAGGCCGGGACGGGGGGTGCGCGAACGGGGCGCGACGCGCGTAGCATTCTGGGGGATGCAGTTCCAAGGTGACTTTGCAAATGGGAGGTAAAAGCCTGGATAGGAAAACAGGGACGGTGGATTCCTTCGGGTTGCAAAACTCTGGGCAGCATTAAAAAAATGCAAATAAATTTTTTAAAAAAAACCTAGCTGCTCTGTGTTTTGCAGGCTGGGACCGTGGAGTTGGAAGGATCTCCTACCCCCAAGAGTCATTTAGTCGAGCCCTCTGGAACAGGGGTCTTCCAACGTGGCCCTTTTATGACTCGTGGACTTCAACTCCCAGAATTCCTCAGCCAGGCGTGCCATACTGGCTGAGGAATTCTGGGAGTTGAAGTCCAAGAGTCATAAAAGGGCCACGTTTGAAGACCCCTGGCTTATATGGTCCATGCTGGCTGAGGAATTCTGGGAGTTGAAGTCCACGAGTCACAAAAGAGCCAAGTTTGAAGACCCCTACTCTATAGCTTTGATCCTCTGAGATTTACCTTCAAGGAAAATAACATTGTGGGGTTAGTGAAGCACATCTGGTTGAGCTTCATAGCCTTCTTTGAATCTTTGGAGCAACCCAGTGGCCAGTTGATTGGAAGAAGCCTGCATTTCATCACCAAAAAAAGAGAAAACTTAGAGTGTGCAGACTATCTTTAATGATGTGTAAGAATGAGACTGAAGTCAGAGATGCACCCTAGGGAACAGTCAAATAAGACAGGGGTCCCCAACCCACGGTTCGTGGACCAGTACCGGGCCGCAGCATGCCAGCAACCAGGCCACATAAACAAGCAAAGCCCCAGCCAGCACACAAAGCCACGCACCCTCCGGTCCACGGAAAAACCTGTCTCCATGGAACCGGTCCCTGGTGCCCAAAAGGTTGGGGACCTCTGAAATAAGAGACAAGATAGCCTGCAGCTGCATTATGGGTGGAGAAAATATTCAGAATGGACGGTTGCAAGAATTGGGTATGTCTAGTTTAACGAAGAGAAGGACGAGGGGGGACATGATAGCTGTCTTCCAATATCTCAGGGGCTGCCCCAAAGAAGAGGGAGTCAAGCTATTCTCCAAAGCACCTGAAGGCAGGACAAGAAGCAACGGATGGAAACTCATCAAGCAGAGAAGCAACCTAGAACTGAGGAGGAATTTCCTGGACCTGCCTTTCCACAGAATTAAGGAATTAACCGAATTTGATTATAGGCCTGCATTTTGTATTCAGAATATTTTAATAATTGGCATACGGTGGTATTTTTGTGTTCAATAATTGGCACGCTAACGTATTTAGAATTTCACGGTGTCTAATATTTGGCTTGCGATTGTGTGGTTGGTTTTTTTTCAGATTTCACTGTTGGAATCAATGGTATTTAGAATTCAACAGATCTTCTAGCAGTTGGCGCGCAGCGCTATTGTGTATCTGACAATTGACATATGAAAGTTTAAATATTTTCTGCCTAACACAAATCAAAACAAGCGAGGACAGCCAACGCCTCCAATCCAACGGCAGCTGAATAACTGAAGGGACTATTCGAAATGAAAAGTTTAAATCTGAATTTCCTGACTCGTAGAAGTGGTTCCTAATAAAAAATACACAAGGTTTAACATTTCCTGACAGTTAGGAGAACTAACCAGTGGAACAACTTGCCTCCAGAAGTTTTGAATGCTCCATCACTGGATATTTTTAAGAAGAGACTGACAAGAGCCACTTGTCTGAAATGCTATAGGGCAGGGGTAGGCAACCTTGGCTCTTTTATGACTGGTGGACTTCAACTCCCAGAATTCCTGAGCCAGCCATGCTGAGGGGAAAGGGAGAGGTTTCCATGCTGGCTCAGGAATTCTGGGAGTTGAAGTCCACCAGTCATAAAAGAGCCAAGGTTGCCTACCCCTGGTCTAGAAGGCTCACCGCTTAGAACAGGAGGACTTAGGACAGGGGTAGGCAACCTTGGCTCTTTTATGACTCGTGGACTTCAACTCCCAGAATTCCTGAGCCAGGCATGCTGAGGGGAAAGGGAGAGGTTTCCATGCTGCCTCGGGAATTCTGGGAGTTGAAGTCCACCAGTCATAAAAGAGCCAAGGTTGCCT
>NW_015391373.1:8789-10112 GCF_001527695.2 Protobothrops mucrosquamatus
TCTTTAGGGCTCAGCAGAAGCACCAGGATCAGTGCCGAGCTCCAGCTGGATCCTGGCGCTGATCCTGGCGCTTCCGCTGAGCCCTGACAGCCCTGCAGCTCCAGCCGTCTCTCGCTCAGGCTTGTGTGGTGCTACCACCGGTTCAGCCCATTCCCCTCCCCCGCTACCACTTTTCTAGGATGGTCGCGTACCACCTGCCTGGTGCCAATGTACCACAGGTGGTACCCGTACCACTGGTTGAAAAGCCCTGCTCAAACTTACCGCCGCAACTGAGCAGATCACATGACACGGCGACCGTCATAAAGATGAATCAGTTGCCAAGCGTCTGAATTTCGATCCCATGACCCCGGTGTGTGTGAAATGCGTGAAAAGCGGTCATGTTGCTTTTTTCAGGGCCGTTGTAAGTCCGAGCGGTCACGAAACAAATTGTTGTAAGCCAAGGAACCGCCGGCAATGAACAACCCAGCTGAGAATTGGCTTGCCTCAGCTTTTCTTAAGCTCCAGATGTCCTGGGATTTGCAATTTCCAAAATTTGATCCGGGCCATTTGCTTTTTTTTTCTCGTCACATCACACAATCCTATGATTCCCCCCACCCGACCCTCCACGGAGTCTTTCTGGGCTGCTCCCGATGTTTTCCCTCATTACCTGCTCTTGGGAAGGAGAAAAAAAATAAAACAGGGAATTTATTTCTTCTCCTCTCAGGATCTACCTCCCCGGTGGGCCCAGTCACCAATGAAAGCAACAATACACAGGAGAACTAGTTGTGTAGGCTGACTGAAGCACAATGGAAACACAGCTGTCCCTTTGATATATGCTTCTCAGTTCCCGTACAACTAGTCTATGGATAAAAGGTGTTGAGAGCCTAGAAAGAGTACAGAGAAGATCTGGCCGTTTTTATTTACCTGTTGAGTCCTTCCCAAGGAGCTGGAATGAAGAATGGAAGAAGCTTCTTGGATGAAAAGTGAAACATCTTCAAGGAAAAACAAAAAACAAAAAAGTCCAGTGAGTTCTAGTTCTGACTTAGAGATCAAAGCCATCTGGATCACTTTGGGCTAATCACCAGGAGACGGGGAGTTCTAGTCCCGCCTTAGGCATGGAAGGCACCTGGGAGACCTTGCGCCGATCGCCAGGAGACGGGGAGTTCTAGTCCCGCCTTAGGCACGGAAGCCAGCTGGAAGACCTTGCGCCGATCGCCAGGAGACGGGGAGTTCTAGTCCCGCCTTAGGCACGGAAGCCACCTGGGAGACCTTGCGCCAATCGCCAGGAGACGGGGAGTTCTAGTCCCGCCTTAGGCACGGAAGCCAGCTGGGAGATCTTGCGCC
>NW_015391373.1:13937-15077 GCF_001527695.2 Protobothrops mucrosquamatus
CTGCCGACGGCCAGCAGTTCGATTTTCACTGGCTCGTGGTTGACTCAGCCTTCCGTCCTTCCGCGGTCGGTAAAATGAGGACCCAGATGGTTGGGGGCAACAGGTAGACTCTGTAAACCACTTAGAGAGGGCTGTAAACCACTGTGAAATGGTATATAAGTGCTATTGATAAGTCCGAAGGAAGGAAGGAAGGAAGGAAGGAAGGAAGGAAGGAAGGAAGGAAAGAAGGAAGGAAGGAAGGAAGGAAGGAAGGAAGGAAGGAAGGAAGGAAGGAAGGAAGGAAGGAAGGAAGGAAAGAAGGAAGGAAGGAAGGAAGGAAGGAAGGAAGGAAGGAAGGAAGGAAGGAAAGAAGGAAGGAAGGAAGGAAGGAAAGAAGGAAGGAAGGAAAGAAAGAAGGAAAGAAGGAAGGAAAGAAGGAAAGAAAGAAGGAAGGAAGGAAGGAAGGAAAAAAGAGAGGAAGGAAGGAAAGAAGGAAGGAAGAAAGGAAGGAAAAAAGAGAGGAAGGAAGGAAAGAAGGAAGGAAGGAAGGAAGGAAGGAAAGAAGGAAGGAAGCAAGGAGGGAAGGAAGCAAGCAAGGAAGAAAAGAAGCAAGGAAGGGAAGGAAGGAAAGGATCCTAGTGGTGCAGTGACCGGCTCAAGTTTGACTCAGCTATCCATCCTTCCAAGGTCAGTCAAACGAGGACCCAGATGGTTGGGGGGAGCAACAGGCTGACTCTGTAAACCGCTTAGAGAGGGCTGTAAAGGCACTGTGAAGCGGCGTATAAGTCTAAGGGCTACTGCTGTTGCTATTTGCGCAACACATGAATTGAAATCTATCAAAGCACCTGGTCTCTTAGTGCCACGAGTCTACTCCGCTAGCTTCCCATTATGAATCTCTATCAAGATGGTTACGCTCAACTTCCGGTGGCAGGCGATTTCGCTGGTCGCAGCTGTTTGCTGCTTCCCGCCTGTTTTGCGTAAAAGCCGGTTTGACAGCTAGCATCTGCTGTCAAACGGCTTGATACCTTTCCCCTGGGCATAAGGGGATCGGTGAGCTGCCCGGGGTAGGAGTTGAGTTCCCGAGTCGTCCTATATGGACGATGTAGGTGAGAACTCCTCCGGAGCCCCGAGGATTCTCCGCGATCCAGGACGCCTTCGCTT
>NW_015391373.1:18691-21483 GCF_001527695.2 Protobothrops mucrosquamatus
AGGCCAGGTCCGCTTGCTGAAAAAGCCATGTCTTGAGGGCGCGACGGAAGGTAAGGAGATCCGGAATCGTCCGAATCTCAGGGGGTAGTTCGTTCCAGAGGGCAGGGGCACCCACAGAGAAGGCCCTCCCCCTGGGGGTCGCCAGCCGACATTGCTTGGCCGACGGCACCCTGAGGAGACCCACTCTGTGGGAGCGTACAGGTCGATGGGAGGTAATCTGCGGCAGGAGGCGGTCTCGAAGGTATCCGGGTCCGATGCCATGGAGCGCTTTAAAGGTGGTAACTAACACCTTAAAGCGCACCCGGAAGGCCACTGGCAACCAGTGCAGCTCGCGCAGCAGCGGTGTCACATGGGGGGGGGAACAAAAAACAAAGAAAATAGTCTTTTTGTTAGCTCTGCTCGTTTGGCAAATTCAGGAAGCGGTGAGCAGCTCTGGAATAATAATTAGCTAAACTGATGACATAAAACCTGCTGACAAAGCAAAAACGCTAGAGAAGAGCCACCAATATACGTGTTACATTCCCTTAAAATAACGAGTTTGCACAGCAAATACCAGCTCACGGCCAAAGGGAGATGGGATTCGCATATGACCTTAGTTCATGTTGCGCTGATGAATTTTTAGCTGACTGGAGTTCAAGGCCGTGAATCATGGGTTATTTGTTGTATTTTTAGCCTTTTATGATCAGCTGGTTAGGTGGGGAGGGGGTCTTTCCCTATGTAACCTCCACAACAACAACCCTGTGGCCTCTGGGAGAGTAGCTAAGCTAAGGTGGAGTTCAACTCTGGTCTCCACAGGCCATTGAGCAGAGCAACTGAAAAAAAAAAAAAAAGATTGACGGAAGTGAAAACTGTTTTTAACGTGTGAAATTTCACACGGAATTTCCGCGACAGCTACAAAGAGATGAAAATGTAAGGCTCCCTCAAGCCCCCCTGAAAGACAGGATTGATGGTGATGATGATGATGATGATGATGATGAAGAAGAAGAAGAAGAAGATGATGATGATGATGATGATGATGATGATGATGATGATGATGATGTTAACCATTCAGTCATATTGACTCTTGGCAATTCCATGGAGCAGGTGTCTCCAATTATTATATTATTTCTTTGAGTTGTTCTAGGCCAGGGGTGGGGAACCTTGGCTCCAAGAATTCCTGAGCCAGTAAGGCTGGATGGCCCCTTTATGACTTGTGGACTTCAACTCCCAGAATTCCTGGGCCATCATGGGGAATTATGGCTCCCTTTATCACTTCTGGACTTCAACTCCCAGAATTCCTGAGCCAGCATGGCTCAGCTTGGAAACCTCTCCCTTTCCCCTCAGCATGGCTGGCTCAGGAATTCTGGGAGTTGGAGTCCACACATTAAAGTTGTTGAGGTGGACTAGGCCAGGGGTAGGCCACCTTGGCTCTTCTATGACTCGTGGACTTCAACTCCCAGAATTCCTGAGCCAGCATGAGAGAATTATGCCCCCCTCATGACTCGTGGACTTCAACTCCCAGAATTCCTGAGCCAGCATGGCTCAGCATGGAAACCTCTCCCTTTCCCCTCAGCATGGCTGGCTCAGGAATTCTGGGAGTTGAAGTCCACAAGTCATAAAAGAGCCAAGGTTCCCCACCCCTCTTCTAGGTAGGCTCTGGCTGGTGTCAGCTTTGATTGTGTCCAGCCATCGTGTTCTTCGGCGGCCTGGTTTCCTTTTACCACTAATTCTTCCAAGTCCCAACGATGCTTTTTTCAGGAGGCAACTGGATTTCCTTATTTCTCTTTGAAGACGTTTCACTTCTCATCCAGGAAGCTTCTTCAGCTTCAGCTGGATGGTGGGGAGTGGAAGGATTTATACTCCTTGCAGACAGCTGGTCATTTGCATTTTTAAGAGAGTCCTTGAGGCCACTTGGAGGTTTCTCTCTGTCCTCAGGGTCACCTGAGTGGTGCAACTGGGTGTGGAGCCTTCTTGGGGCTGCTGTGGTTAAGTCAATCTGGCTTCCCCATTAACTTGATAGCAGTCTTCCAATCTCTCAGGGGCTGCCCCAAAGAAGAGGGAGTCAAGCTCTTCTCCAAAGCGCCTGAAGGCAGGACAAGAAGCAATGGATGGAAACTCACCAAGGAGAGAAGCAACCTGGAACTAAGGAGAAACTTTCTGACAGTTAGAACAATTAACCAGTGGAACAACCTGCCTCCAGAAGCGGTGAATGCTCCAACACTGGAAGTCTTTAAGAAGAGACTGGACAGCCATTTGTCTGAAATGGGATAGGGTTTCCTGCCTGAGCAGGGGGTTGGACTAGATGACCTCCAAGGTCCCTTCCAACTTTATTATTATTGTTGTTGTTGTTGTTGTTGTTGCTGTTGTTGTTGTTATAAAAACGCTCTACATTATACAGGTGGAATTTTGATCATGGGGATTCTGCAACAGTTGTGTGAAAAAAAGTCATAAGTCACTTTTTTCAATGCTATTGTAACTTTGAACAGTCATTAAACAAATTGTTGTGGGTCTAACTGTATATTGGAGCAAAAAAAGGACTGAATTCATAGATCCAATTTAGAGATTTTATGCTTGGTTCGGCTGAATATGTTATCTGAATAAAGCCTTCAGGTAGGTGCAGTTAATCAAACATGATTAAATAAATCACAGAATAATCTGAAGTGTGCGTTTTAAGCGTGAGTAGGTGTGGACGTAAAGCAGTTGCAAAATTGACTTACAGGTTCTCCTTAATTCCCCCCCCCCCCGCTTTATTAGGAGAACACGATAACCATGAAGTGGCTCCATACCCATTTAAATGAGTTTATTTTGTGATT
>NW_015391373.1:24008-28984 GCF_001527695.2 Protobothrops mucrosquamatus
CTAAGGCGGGACTAGAACTCACCGTCTCCTGGTGATTGGCCCATAGACACCCAGTTGGCTTTGATGGCTAAGGCGGGACTAGAACTCACCGTCTCCTGGTGATTGGCCCAAAGTCACCCAGTCATCTTTCATGCTTAAGGCAGGACTAGAACTCACCGTCTCCTGGTGATTGGCCCATAGACACCCAGTTGGCTTTCATGCCTAAGGCGGGACTAGGACTCACCGTCTCCTGGGGATTGGCCCAAAGTCACCCAGCCGGCTTTCCTGTCTAAGGCGGGACTAGAACTCACCGTCTCCTGGTTTCTGGACTGGCGCCTTAACCACTAGACAAAGCTGCCTCTCTGGGCTTAGTACCCTCTACTATCCTGGTTAACTGATGACTAAGGATGCTGGCAAGCAGCGAGTGGTTTACGAGTCCCAAATACCCTATTTGGCTGTACATGGAGCTGAGAAACAGATGTGGTGGGCTGGGAAAAATCTATTTTTGTTCTCAGAGCTGTTTACATCAAGTCCCTCGTTAGATTCAACCTGAGCGCTGAATGGCATTGAAAAAGGAACTTTTTTTTTCCTTTTCACCTCTCCCTCCTCAGGGGAACAGTAAAATGTGCACAAAACAAAACAAAACAAAACAAAAAAAGCGGGAAGAGAAATTTGTCTGACAAGAGAAATGCTTCTCTCTCTCTTTCTCGCAAAGATTGGGGAAATGGGGAAAGGAAAGCGGTGCTCCAGATGCAGTCCGTTCTTGACTTACAACCGTTTGTTTAGTGACCGTTCAAAGTATAGTATACAGGTATAGTATAGGCCAGGGGTAGGCCACCTTGGCTCTTTTATGACTGGTGGACTTCAACTCCCAGAATTCCTGAGCCAGCCATGCTGAGGGGAAAGGGAGAGGTTTCCATGCTTAGCCAGGCTGGCTGAGGAATTCTGGGAGTTGAAGTCCACCAGTCATAAAAGAGCCAAGGTTGTCTACCCCTGTCCTAAGTCCTCCTGTTCTAAGTGGTGAGCCTCCTAGCCCAGGGATAGGCAACCTTGGCTCTTTTATGACTGGTGGACTTCAACTCCCAGAATTCCTGAGCCAGCATGGCTCAGCTTGGAAACCTCTCCCTTTCCCATCACCATGGCTGGTTCAGGAATTCTGGGAGTTGAAGTCCACCAGTCATAAAAGAGCCAAGGTTGCCTACCCCTGGTATAGGGGGTATCTTGCTCAACAGTAGTAACTGTGAGAGGGATCTCGGAGTCCTAGTGGACATAACACAATTTACAACTGCTTGTAAATTAATTTTTTTTGTTCTTTCTTTGTCATTTGGTGATGAATATGGCAAAGTCTTCTGGCATGGTATAGCCCAGGGATAGGCAACCTTGGCTCTTTTATGACTCGTGGACTTCAACTCCCAGAATTCCTGAGCAAGCATGGCTCAGCGTGGAAACCTCTCCCTTTTCCCTCAGGAATTCTGGGAGTTGAAGTCCACCAGTCATAAAAGAGCCAAGGTTGCCTACCCCTGGTATAGGAGGCTCACCACTTAGAACAGGAGGACTTAGGCCAGGGGTAGGCAACCTTGGCTCTTTTATGACTCGTGGACTTCAACTCCCAGAATTCCTGAGCCAGCATGGCCCAGCTTAGAAACCTCTCCCTTTCCCCTCAGCATGTTTGGCTCAGGAATTCTGGGAGTTGAAGTCCACCAGTCATAAAAGAGCCAAGGTGGCCTAGCCCTGGTATAGCCCAACCCTCAGAGGCCATTCCATTTTTTCAGGTGTTTTGGAAATCCAGTCCTCTCTGTTCCCAACATCAGAATGGCCTCTTTTCTTTCTGGAGTTGGAAGGGAGCTCAGAGGTCCTCTAGTCTGACCTCCCACTCAGCGCAAGAAGAGAATTTTAATTCAAGAACATTCTCCGGGTCATCCTTTCCACCTGGGGTCCTCGTAGTCATTTTCTCCTGGTGGGGTGTGTGTGTGTGTGTTTGGTTTTTGTTTTATTTTCTACTTTGCACCCTCTTCAGCTCTGTACACATATTTTTTTTTAAAGGCAATTAGATGCAGGGAAATGATTTTCTGCAGAGATGAGGGTGATAAGACGCTGGAGGTAGGGGAATCTGAGCAGAGGTGATATTAAAGAGAGGGAGGGGGGGAAAAATCGGAAGGACCAGATAGGTTGAATAAATTAAAGATCGGCTGCTGTAAAAGAGACACCCAAAGGAAGATGGAATTTTACCCAGCTGCCCTTATGCTTGCACCTTCTCGAAGTTTCAAAAGCTGGGGGTGGATAACCAAATAATGAACAAAATCCCGTCAGGGAAATTGCAACCGCTAGCAGACGTCTTTGAAGGCAAAGAGACTCCTTGTCCCTTCCTTTTGGTGTGCTTTCCAAAAAATGTTGGGCAGAAAAATACATTTTATGAGAGGAAGCTCCAGACTTAATAATAACACTAACACTAACACTAACACTAACACTAACACTAACAATAATAATAATAATAATAATAATAATAATAATAATAATAATAATAATAATAAAGTTAGGTGGAAGGGACCTTGGAGGTCATCTAGTCCAACCCCCTGCTCAGGCAGGAAACCCTATACCATTTCAGACAAATGGCTGTCCAGTCTCTTCTTAAAAACTTCCAGTGTTGGAGCATTCACCGCTTCTGGAGGCAGGTTGTTCCACTGGTTAATTGTCCTCACTGTCAGGAAGTTTCTCCTTAGTTCTAGGTTGCTTCTCTCCTTGGTTAGTTTCCATCCATTGCTCCTTGTCCTGCCTCCAGGGGCTTTGGAGAATAGCTTGACTTCCTCTTCTTTGGGGCAGCCCCTGAGAAACTGGAAGACTGCTATCATGTCCCCCCTCATCCTTCTCTTCATTAGAGACATACCCAATTCCAGCAACCGTTCCTTACATGTTTTAGCCTCCAGTCCCCTAATCATCTTTGTTGCTCTTCTCTGCACTCTTTCTAGAGTCTCAAGATCTTGTTTACATCATGGTGACCAAAACTGGATGCCGTATTCCAAGTGTGGCCTTACTAAGGCATTGTAAAGTGGTATTAACACTTCACCTGATCTTGATTCTATCCCTCTGTTAATGCAGCCCAGCACTGTGTTGGCTTTTTTGGCAGCTGCAGCACACGGCTGGCTCCTATTTAAGTGATTGTCTTGCCTACTGTATATTATTTCCAGAATTTGATAAAACAGCAGAGGAAGTCCTCACTTTATGGCTCCAATGGAGCCCAAGATTTCTGTGGCTAAGTGCGATGGTTATTTCGTGAGAGTCCTCAATTTACGACCAAGACTGAGCTCAGGATTTCTGCTGCTAAGTGAGACGGTTGTTAAGGGAACTTCTCGTGACCCCTTTTACCACCTTTCCTGCCCCCGTTGTTAAGCGATTCACCACAGCTGAAGGTCACAAAAGGGGATCGCGTGACCCCCTCCGGGATACTGGGACCGTCATAAGTATGAGTCAGTTGCCAAGCGTCGGAAATTTTTAATCACATGATTGTGGAGATGCTGCAACGACGGTCATCAGTCTGAAAAACGGTCCTAAGTCCCGTTTTTCAGTGCCGTTGTAACTTCGAACGGTCACTAAACGGACTGTCGTAAGTTGAGGACTTTCCGTATAAAGTAGAAAGGAGCAGCAAATGTTTACAGGTAACATTTCCTCGACCCACAACCAGTTTTTTTAGTGACCGTTTGAAGTTACAATGGCATTGAAAAAAGTGACCCACAACCAGTCCTCACACTTACGACCGTTGCAGCATTCCCCACGGTCACGTGATCAAAATTCAGGCACTTGGAAACCAACATGTATTTACGACGGTTGCAGCATCTTGGGGTCACTTGACCACCCAATTGTGACCTTCTCAGCCGGCATCGTACAGGCAAATTCAGTGGGGGAAATCCGATTTGCTTAATGACGGCCTGATTCACTTAACAACTGCAGTGATTTATTTAGCAATCACGGCAAAAAAAAAAAAGGTTGTAAATTTAGGCACGGCTGACTTAGCAGTGGAAACTGAGATCTCCGTTGTGGAAGTAAGTTGAGGACGGCTACCGCCGTTCCCGTCTGTTCCTATCCTGCACATATATGGCTGTGTTTCCGTTTTCCGCTAATTCTAGTAAATAATGCATAAATTACATGGGAAGAAATGTTTATTTCCTAGGATGGACATCTGAATTGCCACAAACACCTAGCTGGATTTCAAAGGTCAAAGGCAGGATTAGAACTCACCGTCGCCTGGTGATTGGCCCAAAGTGACCCAGCTGGCTTTCATGGCTAAGATGGCACTGGAACTCACCGACTCCTGATGATTAGCCAAAAGTCACCCAATGGCCTTCATGCCTAAGGCAGGACTAGAACTCACCGTCTCCTGGTGCTTGGCCCAAAGTGACCCAGCTGGCTTTCATGGCTAAGATGGCACTAGAACTCGCCGTCTCCTGGCGATTGGCCCAAAGTCATCCGGATGGCCTTCATGCCTAAGGCAGGACTAGAACTCACCGTCGCCTGTCGATTGGCTTAAAGACTCCCTGCTGGCTTTCATGCTAAGGCAGGACTAGAACTCACCATCTGCTGGTGATTGACCCAAAGTCACCCAGATGACTTTCATGCCTAAGGCGGGACTAGAACTCACCTCTCCTGGTTTCTAGCCTGGAGCCTCAACTATTAGACCAAATTGTCTCGCTCATTCATTCATTCATTCATTCATTCATTCATTCATTCACTGTTGATCTTCTGACCATCATCAAGATTTGATTAGAGTTGATTAGAGTTGATTAGATTTAATTTGATTAGATTTGATTTGATTAGATTTGATTTTAAAACATCAACCAGCCCCATTTACAGCCCCCCTCCCCTTGGAAGCTTCCATCCCTGGGCCTGATCCTTCCTCTCCCAATTGCTCCTGAGCGATCACAGCGACTTCTCCGCAGGGAAGTGCAGGGAAGCAACTTGCACAAATCACAACCAAGCAGATTTGCAGCCGAGAGAGAATTCCT
>NW_015391374.1:0-39411 GCF_001527695.2 Protobothrops mucrosquamatus
GACAGACAGACAGACAGTTTTCTCTGCAATTATACAGTGGAGAGAACTTTTTTTTAGAAATACCTCTTTGTGACAGTAACCTTGGATCACAAAGTGTCTCGTATCCAAAAAGTTGTATGCAGTAGTTTAGATACTCCATGTATGTTTCAACGAATCTGTAAGTAATCAGAAACTAACATGATCCAAAGTTAAACACAACATTGTTCCCCAAATATGAATACGTAGTTATTAATGAGATTCAAAGCAAGAAAATAACAAATATAGCAGGTGCAGAAGTTTAGATCTCGTTTCATTCAGTATTTTGTAACATCTTCTTTGGCAAAATATAATAGCTTCCAAACAACCAGCTAAAAGTCATTCTATTCTGTTCTGGCATTTTGTTGTTTGTTTGTTTGTTTGTTTTTGCCATTTTTCCTAGTCTTTCTTGGAGAACTCTTATAGCCCAGAAATATTCTTATTCTTTCTTCCTTGCTCTGCATGTTTGAGATTTCCAGACACAGACAGACAGACAGACAGACAGACAGGTTTCGGTAATGGAACTCCACATAACTCCTCAAAAAATGCTTTAATGCTACTTAACAGTTGGATTAAAAATAAATAAGTGGGTAATAGAACATACATTTTTATTTGTTGATGTAGGCTTGACAGTCTTGTGGCTGTTGATTGGTACAATATCTTGGAAATGTCCCAAATCTTTGGTGAACACTGAAAGGAATATTTTTTGCAAATGTTTGATCAAAGGAAAAGGGATCTGAATTTTGAAAACTGGCAGAAAAGTATGTAGTTGCTTTTAAAATGACCTTCCTTCCTTCCTCCCTTCCTTCCCTTCCCTTCCCTTTCCTTTCCTTTCCTTTCCTTTCCTTTCCTTTCCTTTCCTTTCCTTTCCTTCCTGTTCTCCTGTACTCAGCAGTGTAATAAACAAGGGCTACAAAAATACCATTCAATTCCAATATTGTTTATCACTATGAAAAGGCACATTTAAAAGTTTGACCTTTGAATTTTCATGCTTACAAATGAATTGTCAGTACAAAATATCACTATACTGTAGCATCTAAATTATTAGGTATAATGGAACATATAGCTTACATTTTTCCCTTTCAAAATGCATGAGTGAGAGCTGATCCTTTTCTGGATGCAGCTTTACATGTTTGCTTTGGTGTCATTAAAATAGTTTACATAGGACTTATTATATAAGCAATAAGAATGTGTTTCATTGATATGGATCCGTGCGTGCTATTGCTGAATGAACTTTGAAATGAAAAACATTACATCAATATTTTATCTCTGACTATTGGAAAAGGGAGATCAAAGAATAAGCACATCAGAGTTGGTTGGAGACAGTAGATTTCCATCTATGAACAAAAGGTCTAGTGTCTTGGATTTTCTTTTGAGGTTCCTTTGTTTCTATTCACTCAGTTTCACAATTGGCTGTTCAATTCTGACAGGGCATCTATTGAATATAGCATAATGATCGATTTGTGTAGCATGTCAGCTGTAGTTTCATAACAGGAACAATAGAACTACCATTACGATCGCCATTATAAGGGGGTGAGCCTTCAGTTTAAAAATAATCTGTAGAGCTTTCCTTGCTAAACCCTGTGGGTATAATTAACCAGGCTTAATCCAGGAAAAAAAATTTTTTATGACTTTACACTCTTCTTTTCCAGTGGCCAGAAATGTGACTCATGTTTACCTTAAAAAAGAAGCATAACTGAACTTGGGAACTTTATTTAGCTGTCCTAGGAACATCTAATTGTTTGGTTTCTTTAAAACACAACGTCCTTGGAAAAACAGAAAAAATATTGGCAACCTCAAGGTCTTTAAAATACGATTTGGAAACAAACTCCACTGACTTCAATGGAATTCACTATCTCAACATCATTTCCTGAGCCAGTGTCACAAAACCATGGGTCTGGTCCACAGATGCCGCTTAGGAATAAGCTTTAGGAAGTAAAAGGCGTACCAGCCCAGTCTGCATGTATATTATCACATTCTGAAAACTGGTATAATAAGGAGCAGGAAAATATTTATTTGAGGCACAAGATAATGATAGTTTTTTTTTATTTATATGGAGAAGGTCTGTTTGTTTTGTTAATTTGTGTAGCTAAATATTGTGCTTGGTGTATTATGGTATTACATTCCACCCACCCAAGTTACTTCCTGTCTTGCCCACTGATAGAAGCGGAAAGTAACTCTTGGTAAATATTGCCCACAGGTACTTTATGAGGCAGAAAACATGGGCAAAATCCCTTCGGGGTTCAGGAGAATACCACGAAAAGTTCCCAGTTCGAAATCCAGTATTGTTTCCCTCTTTCCCGCCATTTAATTATTTAATGGCATGTTTTCTAACTCTGTATAGAAGGCTTCCAGCAATTATTGGTTTCACAATTTAAAAAAAAAACCAAAACCATCAGAACATTTTGTGACAGTAGCACGTCTGTTACGGTAGTCGCATACTGTTGTTATACCATGCAGAACGGATAGGGAATTCTGTCTATATTTCAGATGTGATTTAATTTTCATTTACATTTAACCTAAATTAAATTAACCAAGTAGAGTTAATTATGGTCTGTGCAATTCCTTTGAAAGAAATGCCTCAGAAAGCAGAACAGCCCATATCAAGGATCTCTTTTTTTTTTTGTTAGAACAGCCATGCATTTTTCTTGACTTCTCTGGCTGCTTCACGTAGGCGCCCATATCACATCGCTTTATTTCAAGATGGCTGGCAGCCGATTCCAAAGCAGGTCAACAAGAAAAAAACCAGAAAAAAAGACACAACTACTTTTAAAGTGATGCACCTAATCCAAAAACCTGTGGGATTTACACAACTCTATTTTATTCCTTTTTTTTCCTGCCATCACATTAAAAATCTTTCTTTGGTGGCAATTTTGGGATGACTCCCAGGAGGCTTTTAAAAGCATGGGTGAATTTTCAATTTGCACACAGCTTGTAGAAACAATAAGATTGTCTTATACTTTGGGGTATATATAGAGAAAAAAATTTCCAGTGGCATTTCTGAGAACCACTCAGCCTCATGACAGCATTCCACTTTCAGGTTCACTGAGGTTAGAGATGTTCAAATAGATGGAACCTGTTTCGGTGTTATACGCTCCACAGAAAACTGGGCACAGCGCAAGGCTTTTTTTTTGAGAGAGAATTCACTGATTCCAAGCCAGGCTTTATTAGAAATTCATTTCTCAGCTGATGTGGTGACTTGCTGTGCAGGGATAAAAGGCCACAATGAAAAGCCTTACTGTTCTCAAGATGTGCTTTGATTCCTGGCATTATCAAGCAGGAACGAAACAGCAAAAAATAGCTGCCCAGAGAATAAGACATCAATTTTCCTTCTTTTCCCTAGGGAAAAAAAAATTGTACTGGAAGAAAAGTGGCTAGTTGTGACAGTAAACTTTCAAGAATGCTACAAGGGAGGGGGGGAAAGTGCATTGTCCATTTTAAGATATTTCATGCAGACACAAACACCTCCTAACTAGCAACCGACAGTAGTTATTTAGAATTGTAGATCATTCAAATTTAAATGGAAGAAAATTTAGGCACTCTTTTATTTGGTGGGCTACTTTGTTCTAGACCTGTGGTGGCGAACCTATGGCACGCATGCCACAGGTGCCACGCAGAGACCTCTCTGGGCATGTGCCCCGTCGCCCCAGTCCTAGGCCTTCAGCTGGGTTTTATAAAACCTTTTCACTTTAGGCCTCCATCGCCATGTGCAAAAAAAAAAGGTTCAATCAATCAATCAATTTCAACTTCTCGTAGGGAAAAAAAAGATCTTGCAAAGTTGGAATTGATTGACTGAACTTTTTAGTCCCATCCAGTCTGCCGTTACCACCGCAGCCATGCCCACCCAATGGGCCACACCCACCCAATGGGCCATGCCCACCCAGCACCCGATGATACATAAGTGGGTTTTGGGTTGCAGTTTGGGCGCTCGGTCTCTAAAAGGTTCACCATCCATTCTAGACCATCCTTCCCTAACTTTAAGAGGCATTGGACTACATTCATATAATTACATGTCTGGAGGCCCACATGTTGGAAATTCTTGGATAAGGATGGATAAAAAAATAAAAATGCTTTCTGAACTATTTCATGCTTCCTTAAACTTTCAAGATGCAATTATTTTAAAAGGTTGGCGATGAGCAAAATTTTAAGCATCCAATCCCATTTCATCACTCATCTTAAGCCTTGCTAGCTCTGCTACTGAAGACTTTGGGCTTGTATTCTTTAAGTGTTCAAAGCAAAGTCACTGGGTGACCTTTATTTTTTTTTTCTTCTACAAAAAAACCCTCATAGATGGAGAATAATCAAAATTTCTCTTCTGGAATCCTCTGCTTCAATATATTCCAGGTCTATATTGTTCTCCAGGTGTAAGATCTCTACAAATCTGGGTTTTTTGCCCCTTTTCTCCAGTTGATCTGGTTATTCTTCCATAACATGGTCTTTGATGTCCATGTCAGTGGGCTGGGAGGCTTATGTTCTTTCTCTTCCAGCTTACAGTAATTAAGTTTGTGAGGTCAATATGGCATGCATGAGAGATTCTCAAGAGGTACCAGTAAATCAGTTCGAATGGTCTATGTACATACCTTTCAAGTCATTGTTTATACTTCCTGCCTAGAAATCAGATCTCAGTCAAGTCTG
This sequence comes from Protobothrops mucrosquamatus, assembly GCF_001527695.2. NCBI lineage: Eukaryota > Metazoa > Chordata > Lepidosauria > Squamata > Viperidae > Protobothrops > Protobothrops mucrosquamatus. The sequence goes on from NW_015391374.1 coordinate 4,651, forward strand.
AATTGTTTTTTGAAGATGTTAATAGTCCCTTCGCTGGGTGGACAGAAGGTCTCTCCACAGAAGCTCTAAAATTTCTCATCCATCCCCAGTGGCTTTTTGAAATAGGAATCAAATTTATTGCAAAGAGAAAAAAAAAAACACCTCATTAGAGAAAGGGACATTTAGTTTTCATACAGTAATATAAGATTGCTGTCAACATCAAATGGCCATGGGTAATTGTCTGCTCAGTGACCTTAAGCTTAGGTCTGTGTGACATATTTTTTCTTCTTTTAATTGATTAAGAATATATGCAAACCAGCACCAGTTTTTGCTTTCTGGGTCTTTTGATCTTTCCTGGTTTTTTTGGATCATATCAAATTGCACTATAAAAAATTTTTCCCCTCAGAATCTCGGGCCTTGGAGCCCTAGTAGCACAGTGATTAGAATGCAGTATTGCAGGCTAACTCTGCCCACAGCCTGGAGTTCGGTCCTGATGAGCTTAAGGTTGACTCAGCCTTTCATCCATCAGTAAGATGAGGACCCAGATTGTAGGGGGCAATATGCTGACACTGTAAACTGCTCAGAGAGTGCTGTAAAGTGGAATGTAAGTCTAAGTGCTATTGCTATTCTAAGACAGGGCTTTTCAACCAGTGGTACGGGTACCACCTGTGGTACATTGGCACCTGGCAGATGGTACGCGACCATCCTAGAAAAGTGGTAGTGGGGGAAGGGAATGAGCTGAACCGGTGGCAGCACCACACAAGCCTGAGCGAGAGATGGCTGGAGCTGCAGGGCTGTCAGGGCTCAGTGGAAGCGCCAGGATCAGTGCCAGGATCCAGCTGGAGCTCGGTGCTGATCCTGACGCTTCTGCTGAGCCCAGAAGAAGCGCCGATCAGCTGGAATGTTGCAGCATCTCCAGGGTCTTGTGATTTACATTCAGATGCTTGGCAACTGATTCATATTTATTATGGTCACAGTGTACCAGGCTCATGTGAAGTGACCAAAACCTGCTGCAGATGGGGGGAATAAAAACCAAACACCCCCCACCCCACCCCCGCTGCCAATCCTCAACAGAAATGCTCACAACAATGGACAGGAGGAAGAGCGCAACTGGGTGGGCAGGCAGGTGTCTTGCTCGGCTGTGGCTTGGGGGGCACTTTTTTCAGTGCCATTGTAACTTCGAACAGTCACTAAGCGAACTGTTGTAAGTCGAGGACTACCTGTACTTTATCACTTTTTTCCTCTTTTTTTTGGTCATCAAGTTTTTGATACCTTGCTAGGGGACTGGTGGTACTCGGATGTTGCCATATCCTAAAAGTGGTACAATGGGTGAAAAGGTTGAAAAGTCTTGTTCTAAGACTACAAAATTTCCAACACAGAAACATAATTTGATCTACCATCCTGCACTGTCTACAATTAGCAGCAAAATAGGGTCTTAGAGCCCATTTGGCCTCTGTTGCAGCTACTTCACTATCCCCCTGGTAGTTCCCTGATCTGATAAATCTATTGAAACATGGCAGGATTCTTCCAAGAGGCTAAAGCAGTGATGGCGAACCTTTTAGAGACCGAGTGCCCAAACTGCAACCCAAAACCCACTTATGCATCGTCGAGTGCCGGGTGGGTGTGGCCCATTGGCTGAGTGTTGCCAATTGGGTGGGCATGGCTAATTGGGTGGGCGTGGCTGCAGTGGTAATGGCAGACTGGGCGGGACTAAAAAGTTCAATCAATCAATTCCAACTTTGGAAGATCTTTTTTTTCCACGAGAAGTTGAAATTGACTGATTGAACCTTTTTTTTTTTTTTTTGCACATGGCGGCGGAGGCCTAAAGCGAAAAGGTTTTATAAAACCCAGCTGAAGGCCTAGGACTGGGGCGATGGTGCGCGTGCCCAGAGAGAAGGCTCTGAGTGCCGCCTCTGGCACCCATGCCATAGGTTCGCCACCATTGGGCTAAAGCAGGGATGTCCAATTTTGGCAACTTTCGGGCATGAAAGCTGGCTGGAGAATTCTGGAAGTCCACAAGTCTTAATGTTGCCAAGGTTGGACATCTCAGCTTTAAATAATTTCTTTTTGGGGGTGGGGAGGGGGGTCAACTTAAGGCGGCACTCATATCTAACGCTCCTACTTCCTCTTTCCCTCAAAACAATATAGTGAAATATAGTTACTGAGGGGTCCTGTCCTGAAATCACCCAGACAGCTTTCATACCTGGACGGAACCCTAGGAATAATAGTCTCCTGATTTCTAGGCTACCACCTTAACCATTACATCAAACTGTTTTTTAAAAGTCAACTTGGATACGTAAATATCCAATACGACTGCTCTTTAGAAGGCCAGATCCTGAAGTTGAAACTCAAGTACTTTGGGCACCTAATGAGAAGGAAGGACTCACTGGAGAAGAATCTGATGCTGGGAAAGATTGAGGGCAATAGAAGAAGAGGACAGAGAATGAGGTGGCTGGATGGAGTCACTGAAGCAGTAGGCGTGAGCTTAAATGGACTCCAGAAAATGGTAGAGGACAGTAAGGCCTGGAGGAACATTGTCCATGGGGTCGTGATGGGTCGGACACGACTTTGCAATTAACAACAACAACAAAGGATGTATTTGTATGGTCTGACTAAGGAGAAGACAATTCAGTAAGCATACCTGACTTTTAGGTTTATCTTGGAAACGCAACTGACCCCAGATTGATTTAAGAATACAAGGGCACAATGTGTTGTAATTGTGGGGGGAAGCTGGTAAAGTTTAAAAGATGGTGTGTGTTTTGTAGTTTGTGTTTATGACATAAACAAATGTTGCAATCTAGAGCTGCAATTGGAGGAGGAGAAGGCACCGATGCTGCTTTTGTAAATTATACTAGAATTTAGCCTTGGCTAAAAACCACAGCTTCCATAATAACGTCGTGTACCTGCATAGCTGTGTAAACGCACGGGTTTTAAAATAAAGATGTATAAGTAGGTACAAAAAGCCACAGTACTCATGCAACAGTTATAGGAGGAATAATAGTTCATGTATACCACTTTACAATGCCTTGGTAAGGCCACACTGCATCCAGTTTTGGTCACCATGATGTAAAAAAGATGCTGAGACTCTAGAAAGAGTACAGAGAAGAGCAACAAAGATGATTAGGGGACTGGAGGCTAAAACATATAAGGAACGGTTGCTAGAATTGGGTATGTCTAGTTTAACGAAGAGAAGGACGAGGGGGGACATGATAGCAGTGTTCCAATATCTCAGGGGCTGCCACAAAGAAGAAGGAGTCAAGCTATTCTCCAAGGTGCCTGAAGGCAGGACAAGAAGCAATGGATGGAAACTGATCAAGGAGAGAAGCAACCTAGAACTAAGGAGAAACTTCCTGACAGTTAGAACAATTAACCAGTGGAACAACCTGCCTCCAGAAGCGGTGAATGGTCCAACACTGGAGGTTTTTAAGAAGAGACTGGACAGCCATTTGTCCGAAACGGTGTAGGGTTTCCTGCCTGAGCAGGGGGTTGGACTTGATGACCTCCAAGGTCCCTTCCAACTTTTGATGATGATGATGATGATGATGATGATCATGATGATGATGATGATGATAATTATGATTATTATTATTGGAGGTCTTCTAGTCCAACCCTTATGCCTAAGCAGGAGACTATACTATTCCAGAAAAATGGCTGCCCAATCTCCTCTTAAAAACTTCCAGTGATGAAGCACCTACAACCTCTGGAGACAAATTGTTCCATAAATTAATGATTCTCACTGTCAGGAAATTTCTCCTCAGTTCTAGGTTGCTTCTCTCCTTGATTAGTTTCCATCCGTTGCTTCTTGTCTTGCCCTCAAGTGCTTTGGAGGACAGGTCACCCCCCTCTTCTTCGTGATAGGCACCTTGAGCTATGAAAACAGAATATAAGACATATAGGTAGTCCTCGACTTACAACAGTTCATTTAGTGATTGTTGCAGCATGTCCATGTGATCAAAATTCAGATGTTTGGCAACTGATTCATATTTATGACGGTTGCAGTATATTGGGGTCATGTGATCCCCTTTTGTAACTTTCTGACAAGCAAAGACAGATTCACTTAACAATCCTGTTACTAACTTCACAACTGCAGTGATTCATTTAACAACTGTGGCCAAAAAGATCGTAAAATGGGGCAAAACTCACTTAACAAATGTTTCACTTAGCCACAGAAATTTTGGGCTCTAATGTGGTCGTACCTGTATGCAAAATAAATATGGAGAAACTTTGATATATCTTATCCAGCCCTGCTGCCTTTGATGGAATGGTTAAAAAAAAGTGAATGTTAAATTGTGCTTTCCATTCTGTAACATTTTCCCCCTTTGTCATATTTCTTTCACTTTTTTGTTAAAGCACTTTTTGTGTTGTTGTTTTTTTCTACTCTTTGATAATGGATGCATCTCCATCACTATTATCTTGGTGTTTTGCTTTTGCTTTTTTGTTATTAATAGCAATAAAAAAATTTAAAATGTGTGCTTTCCATTCTTTTCTTTCATGTTGACACAAAGTGGCCCTTTGTGTCTCCCACTCATTTATCTCCTACCCATTTGTACTCAGAATGAGCTGTCAAGAGAATCTTCAAGAATACTTCTATTTTTCCTAAAAGCAATAACGAAAGGGCATATCACTGCAAAGAGACATGCTTGATTCAGCTACTAAAGCAGATGTCAGGAAGTAAACATAGCAGGGAACAAAAAGAGCTTCGGGTTTATTTGCCTAGGGCTCTGGAATACGCAAGCCACACTAATTCAATGCAATTATGGGGACCGAAGTCCACCTCATCTGAAAAGTACAGTGTTGGTCAAGATCCTTCTATATACAGGTAGTCTATGACAGAGGTCCCCAATCCCCGGGCCGTGGTCTGGTATTGAGCTGTAGCCCCTTTGGAACTGGGCCACCAAGCGGTGGGTGAATGCGCACGGCAGCTCCATTTCTGTGAGCGGTGGACACTCGCACACAGATGTGTGAAACTCAATTTGGAGCTTCGTGCTCATGTGCGCAAGTGCGCAAGTGCCCGTCATTCACGCAAATGGAGCGGCTCACACGGAACCATTTCCTTGCCACCGGTCCACCAAGCCGGAAAGATTGAGGACCCCTGGTCTATGACTTACGATCATACCTGGGAGCATAATTTCCATTACTAAGCAAGGGGGTTGTTAAGTGAATCATGCCCAGTGTTACAACTTTTTTTGCCATGGGTGTTAAATTAATCACGTCATTTGGTGAGTGAATCATCTGGTCCTTAAGCAAATCCAGCTTCTCCTGTTGACTTTGTCAGAAGCCACTTGGATAGGTCACAAATGCTGATCACATCAGCCCCGGATGCTGGAACTGTCATAAATATACGCCATTTGCCAAGTGTCCAAGTTCTGATCACATGACCGTGAAGATGCTGCAATGGTCATAACTTCAAGAACCAATCATAAGCCACTTTTTTCAATGTTGTTGTAACTTTGAACACACAATATATGAACGGTTGTGAGTCAAGGTCTAGCTGTACACCAGCGGCTCCCAACCTTTTCTATACCCCGCACTCCTAGAATACTTCTGATATATTCTCACACCCCTTTCAAAAGTTCGAGATAACGGAAACAACTTATGCATATACACCAGGGGTGTCAAACTCAATTTCATTGAGGGCCGCATCAGCATTGCGGTTGCCCTGGGGGGGCCGGGTGGGTGTGGCCAGAGTGGGTGCAGCCTACTGGGTGGGCATGGATGGAGTGGGTGTGGGCTACTGGGTGGGCATGGCCAGTTTTACATCATTCGCATCAAGGGTGCCTATGGGGGCCTGGGCAGGAGTGGGGCAGATCTGAGGGTCTCTGGCAGAAGGGGGTGGGACTGGGGCAAGTGCCAAGGCATGGTCCACCGGGGCAAGTGCCAAGATGGCCACCACAAAATTGTACATTGGCTCCTGGCTGGCCTGGGCCAGGGCCAAGGCAGCGGGGGCCGTTCCCTCACTGTTTCCAGGATGGCTTTGTGGGCCACATGAAACCACTTCGCGGGCCGCATCCGGCCCCCGGGCCTTGTGTTTGACATGTCTGATATACACTATAATTTTGAAAACCCAAGTTTTCGCACCCCCTGAAATATCATCTCGCGCCCCCAAGGGGTTGGGAACCCCTGCTGTACACTATCATGTGCACCTATAGCTCATACGAATTTCATTGGCATGATCCAAATTAGAAGGTCTTCATGTAGGATTCATGTTAAGACTCCTTTCATGTTCAAAGGGGAGGTCTCCCTCGTGAGTCTTATGCTTGCATTAGAAGCTCTGTTGTAGCATAACACACTACACATGGAATAATCTGTCAATTGTCTTCACTGTTCATCAGTTGCAACACTTTTAGGAGAGGACCGAATTTTAGAAATACAAAAGGATGAACACAAGGGCTTGATTGTAAATGTGGGTGGGCTTAAAGAACCAGACTAAACTGTATATGCACTCATGGCCCAATTTTCAGATTATCTGGCTGGAACATCTTAAACACTGTACAACCACAATCTTCACAAACGCTGACACTATAACAGGAACATGCTTTGATACTCATGTTCCTGGTTCAGAGAGAAAAGCCATATATGGTAGAAACAGAACAATCAGTTGACTTGAATTTGTGTCACTTTTATGCCCACCCATCCACAATTCTTTTCTGCACTATACACGAAATGCGGCATTTCTGAAGCTGTAACAATTTAGAATTATGTATGTTCGTTTCTAGCTAAGAATGTCATTGAAGAAATAATAATAATAATAATAATAATAATAATAATAATAATAATAATAATAGTAATAATAATAATAGTAATAATGTTGGAAGGGACCTTGGAGGTCATCGAGTCCAACCCCCTGCTCAGGCAGGATTTATTGATTTATTGATCCAGTAAACGCAAATTAAGCTCATTCACATACATTATCTCAAGTATCTCTGTGAGTTGTGGGGTTGTTTGTTTGTTTGTTTGTTTGTTTGTCTATTTGCTCAAACAGCATGCCATACCCTTGAATCCATGCGCTAATTTCATATATTACATCTTATTCTCCCCAATGTAATAGAGCACCAAAAAAAAGGAGCTTTGTTTAAAATTGTGATGAAAGTAGCTACGAAAGGGAGCTTGTTTCAATTACCATAATGATTGGGCTTTATTGAGTTATCGGTTTAAAATGATTTCCTGTATCCTACAGTTTCACCCTAGGGGCTCCAAATGAGCAGCAGCCTTTCCTATAATTGGCCAGCTAAGCCAGGTAATGCTTATTCCTATTTCCTCCAAAGGAAATAAGCTTAATGGATGGGGGGGGGGGGAGAATCACTGGACTACAAAGCATTGGGTTGTCCATCAAGAAAAAAGAAATGGCTAAGCCTGAATGGGAATTTCTGTGATTACTAATAACGTAGATGCTGTAGCTGTTCAGAATCTTGGATCTGCAGTAAATTCCATTAGGGTGGAGCTTTATATTGGATGTTGAATGCCTGGCTTGGGGAATAGCTAGGCTGTATTACTCCAAATGAGTCCTAGCTCAGCACAAATGTATTAGCATTATTTATTAGCATTATTACAGGGTTCATATGGACTAACTTTGCCAAAATCTGTCCTTTTGTAGAGTTGCCAGATTGTACCCTGGAAATTGGCTATATACCTTTATATTGGGAAGTGAGGCTATTCCTCTCTATCTGATTTCTTGTCTATTTTTCAGCCTCAATAAAGGGAATGGAGAAAAAGACCAAAAAGGAAAAAATAGAACTTGTTTCTGAATTGTTATTTAGTAACACAACTATCGTAAGAATGGTGAAAAGGAGCAAAGATTGGCTGATTTTGTGTGGCATTTTTCAGATCAGACTGAAAATATATTTTTGTAATATATTTTATTGATTTTTTAAAACATAAATCACTTACGGTAATAATTGGTGAACAGTGTGTTGTCTGGGTTTACATTTGTAAACATTTGTAAATATTTACATTTGTAAAACAATCACTAACAATTGGTTTCTATAATCCATAATCCACATAATGGTTTTAGTTGATTTCCTCTTTTCCCCAAAATATCCTCTTTTGCAAACATTGAGTTAATACAATTCTTATTGTTTTGATAGATAACAATTAAATATATAATTTTTCCCAATATTTCTAAAAATAATAATCACATTAATATAATGTTTCTTTTCTATCCGATCATACTGGTTGCCTTATCATAGATCCTGTTACAGTCCTTATTTAAATTTGTTTCTCCCACAAAATTCTAAGTATTCTTACTGGTGAAGATTTTCTCAAAAATTAATTACATTTAAAAATGTAAGTCTATTTTTTCCATATGAACCATCTCAGCATTTTTACATTTCTTAAGGAATAGATAAAACAGTAAAAAAAGAAAAGAAAGAAGAGCAAGAGTAAAGAAACATAAAAAATAACATACTACTTAAAATATATATCCCTCCTGAGCTAATATACTGTATATTTGTTTCCAAGATTTCTTATTCTTTTTAACCATAATTAAAAATATATTTAATCTTTAAATATTGCATTTAATACATCTAGTCATCTAGTCCTTTAACTCTTATTCAAAACATTTTTTCCATTATAATTTTCTTAAATTCAATCACATTTAAAAATCTAAACCATTTACTTTATCTAAGCCATTTCAACTTTTTTTATATTACTCATATCAAGAAGTAGAATAAAAAAAGGAAAAAGCATATTATTTAGAGAATTCATCCCTCTTAGAATGACGTATATATTCCAAAACTTTTCTATTTCTTTAGCCATATTCAAACAAATGTTTCTTTTTTAAGTATTCTCTCTGGTAGGTCCCATCATCTATTTTCTTGATTTCCACTTTGGTCTTTTTTCTTTGCCCGGTATCTTTCTTAATCAATGTATTTTGCTGAGTCAAAAGGTTTTTCCATATGTTCGTTAATGTTACTGTAGATATAAAAAGTAAATCAGGTGAAGTGTCTTTGTACAGGGCTTCTGCCTTTCCATGTTTGTTGAAAATCTTTTTCTTTTTCTTTCTCTCCACTTCTCTTATCATTTCCTTTCTCTCCAATGTTCCTGACATCTCTACAGTCCATTTTATCCAGTCTGTTTTCTTGTCCTTAGATTTATTTTGTAAATAAGGGATAAGTTGTTTTTTTCCAATTTCTGTGAATTTTTTTCCACTAGGATTAAATCATGTTTCCTTGTTTTGTTAAGTTCCATCTTTAAGTCTCTGTTCTCAATTTTGTATCCATTTATCTATTTTATCTGCTCCTTCTCTGTTGTTGTTTTCTGGGATTTTTTGTTGTTGTAGAGTTAACTTGGAAATAGATTGGTTTATATTTTCAAAGTTATTTTGGATTTCTTTGTGGTTTAAAATCATTGTTGTTTGAATTAGTTGCAGTATACTATATATCTCCCCCTGTGGAGTATTTATGTTTTCTTGATATGTTCTTTCTACATGACTCTGATCCATGATGGCCCGAATTTGAGTTTTTCTCTTTTTTTCTTTCTTCTGCAAATAGCTTTAGAGTCCTGATTAAATAGATATTTGTAATCCAAATAGTTCAACAAAAGATTTTTTTCCTGAAATTTATAATTCTCTCTTTGTCTACAGCCCAGATTGTTGTCTTTTTTCCACAGCTGTTCTTTGTTGTTAAAGCTTTGAAGATCACACAGATTAGCTTTTCCCAGGTTTTGTCAAGTATTATATTAAAGGTATAGCTGTCATAGTCTTCATCCATCACTAGGTGTCAGCATCTATTTGTTTTTCAATTTCCAAAATGAATGGTTATCTTTAGAATGAGAATCTTAACCATTCAACAATTTTAGATTTATCCAGATTTAAGTTTTATATTTCAGGTTTTATATTTATTTCACTTCCATATATTTTGATCCTCCATAAAAAGATTAATTCGCTGCTTCCGTTAGTATAAGGGTGGGACAGAAATCCCCCTCCTTCCCTTTCAGAGGAATTTTGCTTCTTGGGGATCTTTTTCAGGAAATTAAATATAGAATAGAAAAGAGAAGATCAAATTCCTCACCCAGTTTCAAGCATGCTGTTCACAGTTGTGCTGGTTAGTGCTTTTGGACTTCGGTTGCAAGTAGCTTGGGCTGGTCGATGAAGTACGGCCAGCCTTTCTTCTGTCGGGTTAGAAGGCTTTCCCCAAGTCGAACAGAACGACCGCCGTTGTTCCAGAATCGCTGGGGCACCCTTCTTTCTTTGCTGCCTCTCTAGGGTGACTTAGACCCATTTAGGGCCCCCTGGCAGGGCGAAATTAGCTGTGGGGGTGCGGAGAATCTGCAAGCCCGTGACCGGTCACTACCGCGCAAAACCAGAAGTCAGATCAGACTGTTTTCTTACAAGGAGCAAAATTGCTATCTGCTAATCTTCTATAGGAAAATTTCTTTTTCATTGAAAAAGTTATTTTTCTGATTGTCTTCAAGATAAAAAAGACACCTTGAAACAGATGGACTAACCTCCTATCTCGGTAACATTTAAATGAAAAATAATCACTGTAATATTTGCACAATATGCACAATTGATAAGGAAGGATCCATTCATTCTCCACAGTGATTTAAAAATAATTGTAGTTCTCTCCTCAGTTTAGCCGTTTCTGCAAACTTGGTCATCTTCACACTTCACACTTCATTCCTCCATTAGTGTTTCTGTAGACTTCTACGTTTATGCATATAATGACTTTGGTGCAGTTATATATAGAAAACCAATCATCCAAGAGCCTTTTCTAATTGAGTGTCCATAAGTCCTAATAAGAAAAAATCCAGTTTTCATCTGAATGTCAATTTTCAAAACTCTCTTCATCGCTGTATGTATTTGTATCAGTATCTTTTCCCTTTTTCACTGGTTAATTGTTCTCACTGTTAGGAAGTATCTCCTTAATTCCAGATTGCTTCTCTCCTTGGTTAGTTTCCATCCATCGTTTCCTGTCCTGCCCTCTAGTGCTTTGGAAAATAAGTTGACCCCTCTCTTCTTTGTGGCAGCCCCTCAGATACTGGAATGCTGCTATCACGTCACCCCTAGTGCTTTTTTTTTTCTCTTGACTTGCCATATCCAAGTCCCGCAACCGTTCTTCATATGTTTTAGTCTCCAAGCCTTTAATCATCTTAATTGCTCTTTTCTGTACTTTTTCCAAAGTTTCAACAACTTTTTTGTAATGTGGTGATCAAAACTGGATGCAGTATTCTAGGCATGGTCTTATTAAGGCTTTATAATTGCTATGAGGGTCAGATGGAGGGAAAGGAACATAGAAGAGATGAAGGATCATGGAATATTACCTGCCACAAAGAAGAGGGAGTCAAGCTATTTTCCAAAGCACCTGAAGGCAGGACAAGAAGCAACAGGTGGAAACTAACTAAAGAGAGAAGCAACCTAGAACTAAGGAGAAACTTCCTGACAGTTAGAACAATTAACCAGTGGAACAACCTGCCTCCAGAAGCAGTGAATGCTCCAACAGTGGAAATTTTTAAGAAGAAACTGGACAGCCATTTGTCTGAAATGGTATAGGGTTTTCTGTCTGAGCAGGAGGTTGGACTAGATGACCTCCAAGTTCCCTTCCAACTTTATTATTATTATTATTATTATTATTATTATTATTATTATTATTATTATTATTATTATTATTATTATTATTATTATTATTATTATTATTTATTTATTTATTTATTTATTTATTTATTTATTTATTTTTTTTAAAGAAATTAAAAAAAAATTTAAAAACTGACCAACGGAAGATGTGTCACCGGCTACAGCAGTATTTGTTTGTATTCTTCGTACTTTCAGTGAATTAATTTATACATGAATTTCTCCTCAAATTTGGATTCATCTCTGCTTCAAAAATAGCCACATGAACTTTACCATTATTATTATTAAGAGATGAAGGAACGTAGAAGGATCAGATGGAGGGAAGAGAATGTAGAAGAAATGCTTTGAGCTTCTGGAAGAAAAATATAATGTGATGCAAATATTCACTGCTACTAGTGCTACATTTTTGAAGCAAAAATTACAACTTGCTTCTGTATAAAGTTTTACTACTTATCTCCCACACCTGCATTTGTATTATCAAATGAATGATTGAGAACAATTATTGAGAACAATTAAGAAAGAGAAATTCTGAGTATTTCAACCATACTATTCATCTGCAAAGACATAGCCTAACCAAACGAAACAACACACCCTGACGCCTGATATCTCATGAGACATCTTATAATCTAACACACGTTGTACTTGGAAGATATTTATACTATTTTTTTTGTGGAAATGAACTAGTATCTTTCACAACTCCAAATGAGCGAAAGAGAATCATAAGATCTGTTACCAATTGCTACCTCTCTGAAGCCTGTGTTTAAAAGATGTACTGATTAAAAGCATGCATTTAGCAATGGGGGGGGAACTTGGGCCCTAAAGGGAAAAGAGGAAACAATGCAGTCCTTATTATCAATTTTCCATCCTGCAAATGCTACTGAAAACACAATGTACCTCGAAGGGAATAAATGTGCCTAAAGGGCATTTTCGTAAATACTCTGCCATCTTTCTTGAACTCTCGTGACTCCATTAAACACCCTGCTTTGAAGGGATTCTCCTTTTGTCAATGGGCATGACCCACAAATCAGTGCATGACCATTAACGCTTTTTCACGGGCCAGCCTGTGACTCCCACTTAATAATATTAAAAACCTCGAATACAAAAGAAAAAGTGTCTTGATTCATAACACTGTTCACACTCAGAACAAAGGCAACATTGCTGCTATTGCTGTTGTGGTTTTTAAAACATTCTCATTTTAAAGAGACAACTTCTTGAAAGATGGGGGGTGGGGTTGTTTGTTTTTTTGGTAATCCAAAATTAAAGTTTTTGTGACTTTGAGATTTGCTGTGGTTATGCCAGAGCTACACATAAGGCAGGCTAGATCTCTCCAAGAACAGAGATAATGTGGAAGAAATAAAGAACTGTAACCCTGCTGAGATGGAGATCACACAACTTAATCCAAAGAAACTTAAGTTTCAGTTGTGTATGTGCTGCATGTTTACTTCCCATGCAAAACAAAACCTAAAGGAAACAATCGATGCACTCTTAAAATAGTCTAAAGTATCACAATATCACAAAGCTAGCCTACAAAGTATTCAGTGGTGCAAGGTATGCGATCTACTTTACCTCGGAGAGCCTTCTAAATTTAAATTGTTGGAGCAAAGTCACACAACAGCACAGACAATTGAGACACTCCACCTCAACACTTCTAGCTGAGGCACGGATGAGGAATGCTTCTCTCTGCCAGGCCACTTCACTTGAATGGGAATTTCTTTGGTGCATCCATGAGAAGACCCATGAGGAGGTAAAGCAAAGAGCCCACTCCAACATGGAATGGCATCTTTATGGCTGTGCCCAGAAGTGAAGTGAAGCAATATACTCCTTTGAGGTTTCCCACAGGGCAATTAAGTAATCTTAAATAATATAAACCCAAAATGGGTTTGTCAAAAACAGATCATGCCAGACAAATCTTATTGCATTTTTGGACCAGGTGACAAAATTAGTGGACCAGAGGAATGCTGTGGATATAATTTACTTAGACTTCAGTAAGGCATTTGATAAAGTAGACCACAACCTACTACTTGATAAGATAGAAAAATGTGGGTTAGACAGCATCACCACCAGATGGATTCGTAGCTGACTGACCGGCCATAGTCAGTGTGTGGTCCTCAATGGAACTGCATCTACATGGAGGGAAGTGTGTATTAGGTTGCCCCAGGGCTCTGTTCTGAGCCCAGTGCTCTTCAACATCTTCATCAATGATTTGGACGAGGGGATAGATGGGGAACTCATCAAATTTGCAGAGGACACCAAGCTAGCAGGAATAGCCAACACTCCAGAAGATAGGCTTAAGATACAGAAGGATCTTGACAGACTTGAACATTGGGCACTATCTAACAAAATGAAATTCAGTGGTGAAAAAGTAAGGTTCTACATTTAGGCAAGAAAAACCAAATACACAGGTATAGTATAGGTCAGGCATATCATGTGGGCCGGATGCGTCATGCCAAAACCACGCCCACCCCATTGCTGGCAATGGGAAAGTCCTGAGATGTCACGCAATGTCACATGACATCACGACTTTGACATGCCTGGTATAGGTGGTACCTTACTCAATAGTAACAACTGTGAGAGGGATCTTGGAGTCCTAGTGGACAATCACTTAAATATGAGCCAGCAGTGTGCTGCAGCTGCCAAAAAAGCCAACACAGTGCTAGGCTGCATTAACAGAGGGGTAGAATCAAGATCATGTGAAGTGTTAATACCACTTTACAATGCCTTGGAATACTGTATCCAGTTTTGGTCACCACAATGTAAAAAAGATGTTGAGACTTTAGAAAGAGTACAGAGAAGAGCAACAAAGATGATCAGGGGACTGGAGGCTAAAACATATAAGGAACAGTTGCTGGAATTGGGTATGTCTAGTTTAATGAAGAGAAGGACGAGGGGGGACATGATAGCAGTGTTCCAATATCTCAGGGGCTGCCCCAAAGAAGAGGGAGTCAAGCTATCCTCCAAAGCACCTGAAGGCAGGACAAGAAGCAATGGATGGAAACTAACCAAAGAGAGAAGCAACTTAGAACTAAGGAGAAATTTCTTGACAGTTAGAACAATTAACCAATGGAACAACCTGCCTCCAGAAACTGTGGGTGCTCCAACACTGGAAGTTTTTAAGAAGAGACTGGACAGCCATTTGTCTGAAATGGTATAGGGTTTCCTGCCTGAGCAGGAGGTTGGACTAGATGACCTCCAAGGTCCCTTCCAACTTTTATTATTATTATTATTATTATTATTATTATTATTATTATTATTATTATTATTATTAAAGAAATTAAAATATTTTTTTAAAAAATGACCAACGGAAGATGTGTCACCGGCTACAGCAGTATTTGTTTGTATTCTTCGTACTTTCAGTGAATTAATTTATACATGAATTTCTCCTCAAATTTGGATTCATCTCTGCTTCAAAAATAGCCACATGAACCTAAGATGAACCCATTAAGAGAGAGTTGTACCCTTTATTTGGTCTCACATCAAACTGCAGTTAATATAGTTAACTACTGTAACTTGCCTCTGAGAGCCACTTTGGTCTAGTGCAGGGGCAGGCAACCTCGGCTCTTTTATGACTCGTGGACTTCAACTCCCAGAATTCCTGAGCCAGCATGGCTCAGCTTGGAAACCTCTCCCTTTCCCCTCAGCTTGGCTGGCTCAGGAATTCTGGAAGTTGAAGTCCATGAGTCATAAAAGAGCCCAGGTTGCTTACCCCTGGTGTAGTCTTAAGGCATCAGGCTGGAAACCAGGAGACTGTGAGTTCTAGTCCCACATAAACCCAACTGGGTGACCTTGAGCCAGTCCCTTTGTCTCAGCGCTATGAAACAGGCACCGATAAACCGCTTCTGAAAATCTTCCCAAGAAAACTTCTGAAATGGCTCACCAGGACACATTGACTCAAAAAACAAAAAACACACCTTGCCGTTCTGCTGAAATACTGTACAATGCCGTCAGCTCTAGTACCCAACATCTCCCATTACGCATTAAGACTGCACAACAAATATTAGGTTAGGATACTACCTAGACCCCTAGGAACATTTTTCTCCCAGGGGTCAGCTAAATCCTAAACTTTGACTATTCTGAGTAACTGTCAAAGGCAGGCAAATATATTAGCTAAACCGCTAAAAACATGACAAAGATAATTGGCAGAATCAATAATCCATGAAAAGACAAGCTTTGGGTTCCAATTCTCTTGTTATCTATTAAAGCAAATTAATGAACTGGAACTTCCAGGGATTTCCAGGAATAATAATGTAAACCTGCCAATCCAGATGCGCTGAGGTCTGCTTTCTGTCAGAAAATGGCTTATTCAGACTGCACAATAATGCATTTTTCAAATCAAGCCATAATGCATAAAGAGGGAAAACTCAGCATGTGTCTTAAGAAGAATCTCTTCCCCCAACTTACAGAGCAAGGCTGTAGCAATGAGGACAGGGTACAGGTAGTCCTCCACCTAGGACCACAATTGAGCCCAAAATTTATGTTGTTAAGTGAGAAATTTGTCAAGTGAGTTTTGCCCCATTTTACGACTTTTCTTGTTAAGTGAATCCGTGCGGTTGTTAAATCAGTAACACGGTTGTGAAGTGAATCTGGCTTTCCCCTTGACAAAAGGGGATCACATGACCCCGGGACACTGCAACCGTCCTAAATGTGAGTTGTCGAGCATCGGAATGTAAATCACATGACCCTGAGGATACTGCAAAGGTCGTAAGAGTGAAAAACGGTCATAAGTCCATTTTTTCAGTGCCATTGTAACTTCAAATGGTCACTAAGCAAACTGCAAAGGTCATAAGAGTGAAAAACGGTCATAAGTCCATTTTTTCAGTGCCATTGTAACTTCAAATGGTCACTAAGCAAACTGTTGTAAGTCGAGGACTACCTGCATTGAATTTCAACTGCCAATAGCAGTTTGACCAATCTGGTGGCAGACAGCTAAGGAGCAACATTTGGAAGTCTACAGGTTTTTCAACCATAATTTTACAAATTGGGAGGAAAAACTTGTATTATGTTGTTTATTAACAGAATATAACCTCATTGCTTATAAAATACAGGTAGAAAAGAGATTTTTCCCCGGAGAAAATTTTAGGATGGACAGGTGTGAGAAAGATGAAAGAGATACAAATGAGTAAGTGATAAAGAAAGTCTGGGCAACTAAATTGGGGTTTCCTACTTTGTTCGTCTGGCGTGTGGGCAAGTGGGAGGGCTGTATATTTGGCATGAACCAGATTGCTGAAAGAGAGAGAGAAGTGATTTGAGAATCCATAACAGAGAAAACTTCCTATGGTTTACTAATTGAATAGCTGTACATCAGGCAATAAAAGTGATGCACAAATACTTCTGATAAGAAATAAGCATTTTAATTGTAGTATTCAATCTGTGCAATGTTAATTCGTACATTCTGTGGCACATCATCATCATCAAGTTGGAAGGGACCTTGGAGGTCATCTAGTCCAACCCCCTGCTCAGGCAGGAAACCCTATACCATTTCAGACAAATGGCTGTCCAACACTCTTCCGGTGTTGGAGTATTCACAACTTCTAGAGGCAGGTTGCTCCACTGATTAATTGTTGTGTCAGGAAATTTCTCCTTAGTTCTAGGTTGCTTCTCTCTTTGGTTAGTTTCCATCCATTGCTTTTTGTCCTGCCTTCAGGTGCTTTGGAGGATAGCTTGACTCCCTCTTCTTTGGGGCAGCCTCTGAGATATTGGAACACTGCTATCATGTCCCCCCTCGTCCTTCTCTTCGTTAAACTAGACATACCCAATTCCAGCAGCCGTTCCTCATATGTGTGAGAATTCTGTGTTGAATTGGGTGAGGATCCATTTGTTTGCTTTCTTGACTGCCCATGGTATTCTCAAGAAACTTCTCCAACATCAAAATTCAAAACCATTAATACTTTTTTGCTATCTTGCTTCTTCGTTGTTTTGCTTTTAGGACTAATGAAAATTGGCAACTACCAAATCCAGGTAGAAAAACCTGGAGAACTACTAGGTGGCAGCTGCCAGTAGAGTTTTTCCCCCCCTTTTTGCTGCTGTCTACTAGATATGCAGATTATTGCAGCTCAGATCTAGTAACCGTATAAAAAATTTTTCACTTGTTTTATTGTATGTCAGGCAGCAGATCACAAAACAGAGGACACCATCTAGATCAGTGGTGGCGAACCTATGGCATGCGTGCCAGAGGCGGCACTCGGAGCCCTCTTTGTGGGCACGCGCGCCATGTCCCGGAGATGGCAACCGTCCTCTTCAACCAGCCGCCTGCTAACTCGCCGAGGTCCCACAGGGCCGGATGCACCCCAGCACCCATGCACTCAATGGCCTCTGTGTGCGGGGGCCAATGGTGTCAGGCAGCAGCCACCCCGGCCTCTGCCTCGCCTTGCCCTGCGACATGGCACCCCCACCCTGCCTCGCCTTGCCTCGCCTCATCCCACAGAACCAGCCTCGCCCCACCCGCCAGAGACCCCTGGATCTCTCCCAACCCTGCCAGGCCCCCACAGAGGTCCCTCCCCACGAGCAACATTGGGCTGGCCATGCCCATCCTGGCCACGCCCACCCAGCGGGCCTTGGCCACTGTAGCCACGCCCACCCAGCGGGCCATGACCACCCGGCACCTGGCAATACATAAGTGGGTTTGGGGTTGACGTTTGGGCACTCGGCCTCTAAAAGGTTCGCCATCACTGATCTAGAAGATTTACCACCTTCTGTGTAAGAATTTAAACTAGAATTACTGGAGCACAGTAAAATCATGTCCTGTACGTATAATGGCACCCTCAGTACATATATGCCAGCACCACGAACAGCAGAGCCCCTGTTGAGAATAAAGCAATTTTTTTCTGGGGAAGATTGAAAATTCTGAGCCAACTGTGAATCACACCAAATGGTGCTTTCTCATCGCTAATACCACATGATATTAGGGAAATCAATTTTAAGAATATAGTGACGCTGTGACTAATACTGCAAAGTCAACGGTTGAAGAATTGCAGTGAGAAAGATGCTGCAATTTCCTCTATTCAAGCAAATAGGTTACAATCCATATAAGCACGAAGGCATGTCGGAATGAATAAAATTTGCTTCACTTGCACAGGATGACATGCCTTATTGGTCTTTACATGTCAGATTAGCACCACCAAATCCCTAAAAGTTGAGTTATGCTAAAGGTATTCAGCTAAACAACCCAAAAACAAAAAGTTTTCTTTGTGAATCAGATTCAGGGGCCCCAGATCTTCACTACAGAAGTCCTAGTATGAATTAGAAGAATATGTGGGAAAGTAGCATCAATGCTTAATAGACTTCTAAAGCACAGAGATAATTGTCTTAGACCCCAGCCTAAAAAGGCAGGTGGGGCTGTGGGTACAACATAACTTTCCAAAAACAAAAATCTGAAGTGAGACATGCTGCAAAAATTAAGGTGTGGATTTTTAGCATTACTCCTTAACATTGCTTGCTCCTCTATACCAATACAAATTATTTCACATAAAATACTTCATTCTTTTGAGGTCCTTTTCTGTATTAAGGGATGACATTGTAGTAGAACCATAATTATTTTTGTGTTTTGTGATTCCTGATGTATGTGGTTTGCTTTATCATCCACATTTAGGTTTTGGTTTTGATTGTGAATTTTTTAAACTTAAATTGAGGAATTAGGTTTAATTTCAAGGGGAAACATACATCTGTTCTGCTGCTATATATGTCAAATGAATAGCATCTGTCAGCTCGAACTGGTTCCCAAAGTACCTTTATATGACTTACAGAGATCTGTATGAAATGTTAAGCTTCCTAGTAGATTCTGCCTGAATTCTGTTCCAGACTTGGAAGGAAAATGTGTTCCTAAACATCAATATTCTTTTGATGCTTGGCAACTGACTCACAATTATGACGGCTGCAACGTCCCAGGGTCATGTGATCACCTTCTGGTAAGGAAAGTCAATGGGAAAGCCAGATTCACTTAACAACCAGGTTGTTAATTTAACCACTGCTGTGATTCTCTTAATAATGGCAAGAAAAGTTGTAAAATGGGGCAAAATTCACTTAACAAATGTCTCACTTAGCCACATGAATTTTGGGCTCAATTGTGGTCGTAAGTCGAGACTACATGTATATAACTACATATAACTCCATAACTCCATATTGTGTACATATATCACTAACAACCAGGGCTTTTTTGGTCATAGAACGCCCAGAACAGAGTTCCGGCACCTTTTTTGGATGGAACCTTGTAGGGTAGGGAGGAGTTGTATAACGTGTGTGAGTTCCGGCACTTTTTTTTTTTTAGAAAAAAAGCACTGCTAACAACAACATACATACTAGCTTGCCACTACATACCAGGAAGCAGACAACTCTGCAGAATGTGGTCATAAAAGGCAAGATGGCCACTGAGACAATCCAATCCAAGCTTTGCTTGTTTATGGGCATTGCTACCTGTTAGTAGGATTGCACTGAAGAGAAAATCATAAACAGATAAAACATATATTAGGAACTAGCTGTACCCGGCCACGCGTTGCTGTGGCTCAGTCTGGTAAAAGCGTGTGTTGCTTTTACGTCCAACAGATGGCGCTGTTTTTCAAAAAAAGCATGTTTTTATCTGTCACAGGTGTGACATCTATATAATATAGGTATATAAAAACACGCGCGTATTCGAATGCAACGTTGTGTCAAAATTTCAAAGCAATCGGTGAAGAACCTTCGGAGATTTAAGATTTTGAACAAACGAACATTTACATTTTTATTTATATAGATATGATAAATAAATAGTGATCCCTGGGCACAGAACAAGCATTCATTTGCCAGGCTTTGTTCTCACCAACCAAAGCTTGAAACAGCATGAAATCATGGCTCCTTATGAGAAAGAAATCTGATCCCTCAGGAGAAGCTCAGGTGATGGGATGTGTGGTGGAGTTGAAGTCCACACATGTTAATTTCCTAAAGCTGAGAAACATTACAAGTGGCTCAGGCTGATTAAAAAAGTCTCTTTCCCTTCTGCTTAATATTAGTCTTAAACTTTGCTACTTTCTGTGCACAGTTCAGCCATTATTCTGAGCCACAGAAAGTAGAAAACTTTTAAGATGAATATCCAAGCAATCGTTGGAAGTCCACACATATATTACAAGTTGTTAAAGCTGAGAAATCCAGTCCTACAAGGATGCTGGTGAAACTTCACCAGGTGTGCGCTGTCGTTCATGAGTCACTGTGTGAATGAATATGGGTGGTGCTGGATAAAAGGAGTCTATAGTGTTGACAACATTGAACTGTAGCCTTGTCGGTATGCAAAGATGCTCGGCACAACTGGGTTTGCATAACACAATAAATCATAAACTAAGTGTAAGAAGCGAATACACGAAATGTAAGAAACCAAAACATGATCGGATAAGGCTGATTTCCGACTTGCAAGCTAGAAAACTTTTCCCATCTAACTATCCCTCCGAAACAATTTCAGTTGTTGCAGGGGCACCTGGAGAAAATGGCTTTTGGGACCTCACCTAGAAAAACTATGGCTAACCCAGTGTAAAAAATTCCAAGTAGTCCTCAGCTTATGACCACAACTGAGCCCAAAATTTGTGTTGCTACGCAAAGCAGTTGTTAAGTGACTGTTGTCTGTTAACTGTTAATGTTAAGTGATTGTTGTCCCATTTTACAACCTTATTGACCAGAGTTAAGTGAATCATGCGGTCAGTAAGTGAAACTTGACTTTGCTTCTCAGAGGCCAGCTGGGAAGGTTTACAAATGGTGATTACATGATCCTGTCATAAATGCTAATTGCCAAGTGCCCAAACTTTGATCACATGGCTGTGGGGAACAGCAATGGTGGTTTGTGTGGAAACCGGTTATAAGTCGCTTTTCTCAGTCCCATTGTAACTTCAAACGGTCACTAAAGGAATGGTTGCAAGTTGAGGATCTCCGGTAGTCAGGCCAACGGAGAGGACCAGTGTTGCTTCCGCCGCAGAAAGCCAACCATGAGGTTCCAGTAGAGGTAGTCCTCAACTTACCACCACAACTGAGCCTGAAATTTATGTTGCTAAGTGAGAAATTCGTTAAGTGAGTTTTGCCCCGTTTTACGACTTTTCTCCCCTTCGTTAAGTGAATCACGGCGGTCCTTTAATTAGTAACACGGACGTTAAGCGAACCCGATTTCCCCACTGACTTTGCTCCTCAGACGTCGCAAAAGAGGATCACACGACTTGGGGACACTGCAACCGTCATAAACG
Source organism: Protobothrops mucrosquamatus (assembly GCF_001527695.2). Taxonomy (NCBI): domain Eukaryota; kingdom Metazoa; phylum Chordata; class Lepidosauria; order Squamata; family Viperidae; genus Protobothrops; species Protobothrops mucrosquamatus. The sequence continues at coordinate 26,386 of NW_015391374.1, forward strand.
CGAGTCAGTCGTTAAGCATCCGGATGGAAATCTCGTCCTGTGGGGGGGGGGGGTAGGGGGAAGCTGCAACGGTGTGAAAAATGGTCCCAAGTCCCTTTTCCCAGGGCCTTGGAACGGTCGCTCAGTGAGCTGTTGTTAAGTCGAGGACTACCTGTGTTGGAAAGTAGGCGGGTTTCCGGGTCGGGGTGAAGGGATTTTATTGTGCTTATGATTTTAGTATGTTTTAAGTTTGACATTAGCATTTATTTTACATATAGTAACCATTTTATATTGATACTTATAGTGTTATCATGTAATCCAGGGGTAGTCAACCTTGGCTCTTTTATGACTCGCGGACTTCAATTCCCAGAATTCCTGAGCCAGCTTAGCTGGCTCAGGAATTCTGGGAATTGAAGTCCGCGAGTCATAAAAAAGCCAAGGTTGACTACCCCTGATGTAATCATTGTTTTGTTATTTTGTAATCATTATTTTATAGTTAATTGCTTGATGGGGGCAGTTGTGAGGCTAAGTGGAAAACCTTACAGGGGGAATTCCTTCCGACGTGCAATAAGGCCCACCCGGAGGGAGCGGGTTCGCGCCCGGGCGTTCGTCCCGCAGGGAGGGAGGGAGGGAGGGCGGCTCCGAGGCGCGTGGCGCCCGCCGCCTTTCCTCCCGGATCTCCTCTGCGGAGCCCCGCGGGGGTGGGCCCGGAGGCTGCGCCGCTTCCTTGACGGGAGGGAAGGAACCTGGAGCGCAGGGAGGTGGGGCGACGGCTTGGCCGGCCCGGCGCCGCCTTTGCCTGCCTGGCGCCTGAAGGGTTCGCACCTCCGGGACAGCCGGAGCCTCGAGTTGCGCGGGAGCGAAAGATGAGTTGAGGCGCTGCCCCGCCGAGCCAGCCAGCCAGCCAGCGATCCTGGGGGGGCGGACGGAGCCCGCTCTTCGCCTGCAGCTGGCGCCGCCGACCACCTTCTCCCAGGCGTGGGCAGCGAAGCAGCGGCGGATCATGATCCTCACACGTAAGCGCCGCCGGCGGTGGGCGAGTTGGGGTCGGGGAGCGCAGCCGGCGCGTCCGGCTTGAGCGGCGGGCTTCTTCTCCCAGCCGCAGTTGGGGGGCAAAGCTTCGCTGCTCCGGAGGCAAAGCTGCTTTGGGCGCTCTGCACATGCTCCATCCCGAGCAAGCGGGCGGCGAGGACAGACTGGGACAGACTGGGCATGAGGCTAAGCCAAGGGGAGTTGTTGGGAAAGAGGAAGCTTGTCCACTTTGGAGGACCGTTCGGCTGCCTGCGGGATCCTCTCGGCTGGCTTTTCCTAGCGCCCGATCCACTGCAGCGGACGCGGGGCTTTGCGCAGGAGCCGCTCCGACAGCGTGAATGGAGAACTACCAGTGTTTCTCCACCTTGACCATTTTAAGGCATGTGGACTTCAACTCCCAGAATTCCACAGCCAGCGATGCTGGCTGTGGAATTCTGGGAGTTGAAGTCCACATGCCTTAAAATGGTCAAGGTGGAGAAACACTGATACTAAGCGAACAGCGGGGGTGGGGGTGGCGGGGGTCGAGGGGATTTCCCCCCCCTTTTTTGCGCGCGAGTCTGAGGCTGATCCCCCTTTTTTTGCGCGCGAGTCTGAGGCCGGTTGCTGCCCTGCTTGCGCGTTGCGCTGGCAGAGTCGAAAGGGCAAAGACCTTGTATCTTCGCACGTAGGCAAAGCGCTTTGCAAGTCTTCGGGGGTGTGTATGTGTGTGTGTGTGTGTGAAGGAGGCTTCCCTCCTCTTGCAGAACTGAAGGCGATCTGCGTTTCTCGCCGGGCCTGGTTTATTTCATCCCTCATCGTCTCCTGCTTAAACCTCTGGCTTTCCTGTCATAAACTTATTTGTGGGTTGCATTTTCCCTCCGTAATGAAATGTTTCCATGCCGCTCATTTGGGCGGAGGGGTGGGGGGTAACCGTCATTGAGCTGTTTCTCTTGTTAGCTGTACGTTTTATAATATATAATGCAAACATTTAAGTTCTGTGCGTTTTGCATTCTGCAGAAAGCAAACATTTTTTAAGTTCTGTGCGTTTTGCATTCTGCAGAAATTTCGTCCAGTTCTGTGCTTCTGAACGGTTTTCTTTAGCTCTGGCCTTTTTTTTTTTTTTTGCAAAGGTCACCCCTAGTATAGAATTAAAGTGTTCAGTTGGCCAAGGGAGAAATAAAGGTAATAATAGTAATAATAAAGGCTGAAAAGGCGTACTGTTATTTAACATACCGTCTTTCCCCAAACTCCCGATTTATTTAATGAAGATAATCCACAAGACAGCCAATCCAATAAACCTAGTACACATCAACCAGAAGTATAATTTCAAGCATTTCTACAGCCATCAGTCGTACTGGCTGGGAATTACAGGCCTGGTAGTCCAGCAATCTGGACAGAGCATAAGGGGAGGAGAGGCTACCCGTTCTATATTTAACATTTTAGCCTAAGGCTGCTAGGGAAACAGGAAAAAGGAAGGAATCCTTGCTTGGTTGAAACCATGTGGCAGCTTCTCCTTGAAATGTGTTTTAAATTAGTAGTTTTTCAGTTTGGAGCCAAAATGCTTTCCAACGTGCCATCCATCAAGTCCCAAGTAACTGGGAAGAGTAGTAGGTAGATATTTTAAAAGGAGGAATAGGTGAAAGGGTTAAATTGGGGTGGGTGGGTGTTAAGTGCCAAAGAAAGGAAAGCTTACAGTTCCCTTTTGAAGTTTTCCAGTAATTAGTCTGGTGGCTTCTAGGAGCCAGAGACCCCCCCCCCTCTCTAGTGCCCAAACTCCTGATGTCATCTTAGGAGCCTTTGATCTCTTTTAAGGAGTAACACCCCCCCCCACCCCAGTAGTAAACAGCGCTTTGTATTTCCAGCACAAACAGAAAACAAATTCTTTTTGTTCTCTGGCATTTCAGTGCCACCCTCATTTCTGCTTTTACTTATCACAAAAACTTGTCAATGACATACTTGTGGCATCACTGTAGGCAAAATGATTCTATTAAGCTAATGAAGATCATCCCTAATAGCAGTAAATTGGAGATTACATATTTAGATTAACTCTCACCATTTATTCTCTCTCTCACTCTCTTTCTTTCCCTCTTGGAATAGTAAGTCCCCCAAATGACAAAATAAAGCAAGTTTAAACTTGGAAGTTACTCTGATGTTTTTTGCTTTAAAAATGAGCGAGGTAATAATATGGGTTTCCAAAGTAGAGCAAAAATTTTATGCATTCTTATTTGACTATAAGGCTGTCTAAAAACTGATGGGACTTAATTATGAATATTATCTAGTGCACTGGTTAGCTAGCATTTCTTAACCTGGTTTTGTGTAGAGGTCTTGTGATTACAGTTTCCAGAATTCCCATTTAGTGTGAGGATTGAGAGGCTAGTTGAGATTTCTGGATATGGGTGTATTGCACCAAGTCGGAAAAGTCTTAACTCAGCATAAGTTTGGTCTAGTCTGGCTCAAGCTATTCAAGAAATTGAAGAGTTCCTTACTGTCCAATAGATTTATTTTTCAGTAGGTGGCAGCATCCTGTCACACTTGTCTGTATTTGAAAGCAATGCGCTATCAAGCCTCATTAGCACTTAGAAGGGTGACCACCAGGTTATACCAAATCTATAGGTTATTTATTTAGTTATTTTCCTGCTGGCTATAGCAGAAGGCAACAAATAAAAAACCTTGATGTCATTTGCTCCTAATAGAAAAGAGTGGGCTTTTTTTTTTTAAAGAATCCAGCCCATTCTTAATATTTAAAGGAAGTAGGATGGCAGTAAGTAGGACAGTGATACAAAATGAGTTAGTATTATATGATGCAAAAACAGATAAGCCAAAATGTACATTTTTGTAGCATGTGTTCCTGTGAGGAGGGACTATCCTTAACAGTGTCAGGTTTATTTTCAGGTTTCCAGTGCCTTTCTGCATTTTCCCCATCTCAAAACAAGATGAAATTACACTACCAGTCTTCTATGGTTATACTACACATATTTAACGGCCCAGTCACTAAACGTTTTGGTCGGCCTTCCAGGGCTCTGAAATATGCAAAAAGAGAGGCTTAGAGGAAAGGTATACGAAATGATGCCTGGGAATTCCTCCATTATGACAGACTTTGAATACTACTTGCAAGGTTATAGCAAAAAGAGTTTATTTGCACGTAGGTCATGTTCTTGAATTTATCCTGGCATCTGGATGCAAAGTGTTGGACTGGATAGATTCTGGGTTTGATCCAGAAATATTTTTTTAAGCCTGCTTTTAGGTGAAATAGGTCATTGCTCCATCTAATCTGCTGTCTTATTGAATGTCCTGGGTTTTCCAATCCTACTTTCTTGAGACATTTAAATATAGGTGCCAAAGATTGAATCTGGAGTTTATTAATTGAGTACATCAAAATACAATAGGTGCATTTAGTTTAATTTCATTCATTTTCAGTTCCTATGGGTTGCATGGCCAGCCTTTCTGCATTTGTAAGTTTGTGTGAGTTGTCAAAAATTCTGCTTTTTCTGGCCATGGGATTGATAATATAAAATGTTACGTTTTTCTGGCATCTTGATACTGGGATATATGATATTAGTCATGCATCAGGAAGCCTTAAACTTAGGCTTCATGCATTTTGCTAGTGAGTTTTTAGCAAAAATGCACAGACCAAGAAACTATAGATAAACCACATACTGCCTCATCACAAGACAGGCACAGAATGAGCCAATGCCAGCAACACAGAGTTGGCTTCTTCTTTTAGTGGCTATTTAATCTATTCCCCCATCCCTCACAACAGTTACCACAACTCTTCCAAGGAATTTAAAAGTACCAGTGGGACGGGGTAGGAGGGAGATCTATAAGAGGGAAGCTCTACGGATGTCAAACTCGGCGCATCACATGACATATCGTGACTTTTTTTGCATTGCTGGGGTGGGCACGGGGTGGGCGCGGCCTCCGCATGATGCAACCGGTTCACGGGCTGGCAGTTTGAGGCACCCCTGCTCTAGACCAGTGGTGGCGAACCTCTGGCACACGTGCCAGAGGTGGCACTCACAGCCCTCTCTGTGGGCACGTGCACCATCGCCCCAGCCCTGCCTCCCCCCACGGCCCCCTCCTCACCAGCAGCACCCCCAGAGGAGAGTAGCCCCCGGGCATGGCCCAGACAGAGCAGCACAGCCATGGACATGGGAGACGGGCAGTAGGGACAAGACTCCGCCCTCGCACCCCGTCACACGCAGATGATGCTGCGGGGCGCGGGCAGAGGGCTTGGCCGCCGTGGTGCTGCAGGGTTGCCTGAGCAATCTGCAGCAGGCCGTGGAGGCGGTAGGTGGCCCAGCGGGCGGGGGGGCGGGGCGAGCACGGGAGGGGCGGTTTTTCGGCACTCGGTGTCTAAAAGGTTCTCCATCACTGCTCTNCTAGGATTGCTATCCATGGTTCAGTTGTTGTTGTTGCTGTTATTCAGTCATGTCCAGTTCTCAGCATCTAATAATAATAATAATAATGATAAAGTTGGAAGGGACCTCGGAGGTCATCTAGTCCAACCTCTTGCTCAGGCAGGAAACCCTATACCATTTCGGACAAATGGCTGTCCAGTTTCTTCTTAAAAACTTCCAGCGTTGGCGCATTCACCGCTTCTGGAGGCAGGTTGTTCCACAAGTCCCTGCAGTTTTCCTGGCAAAGGTTTTTTCAGAAGTAGCTTGCCACTGCTTCCTTCCTAGGGCTGAGAGAAAATGCTTGGTTCAAAGTCACCCAACTAGCTTTGTGTCGAGAACTCAAGGTCTTCCAGTTTTCAGCCTTAAGCCTAAACCACTACACTAAACTTGCCTCTCATAATTCAGTTACTCTGGAGTAAATCAATGGATTGCAGGATTCAGAAGAGGTTAGGCTACTTGGGCCCCTGGCAAGCAAAGCATTCTGAAGATAAATGACCTTGTCCAGTTAATGCAGTCTCACCCCCCCCTCCATCCCCAAAGATGAAATTTCAGGCAGTATAGCAGAAGGTTTCGCCTGTTAGAAAGGAGTATGCCCAGCTTTTGACTTCCATCTTATCTCTCAGTAATGGTCCTTTCTCTCTCTCTCTCTTCTCTTCCCCCCCCCCCCTCCCTAAGCATTTGTGGTTTGTCAGGCTGTAACTTTATCCCAGACATCAGCTACAGATGGGTTTTCTATCTTGGGCTATGGGGAGTCTCAGATGGATGGAGAAATTCTCCCAGGAGTCAGGATGCTGAAACTCTAGTTACATTTGCAATGTTATTTGTAATGAACTAGGAAGAATATAATAGCCCAACAGATTGAGGAATTGTGTGTTTGGGTATAAGTGTATCCACTGCTCAGAGTTGGATTAGTTTAGCATCCATCTGGCCTGTAAATGTGTTGCTCAGCTCCATTTCAGACTGAAGCCAAATTGTCTTTGTGGTCCTCTAACTTGCTGCTTTTGGCTTATTGTGTTGCCCTTCTTGTTGGTTCAGATGGGAGAGACGTATTTGACTTACCTAGGAAATTTTTAAAAAAAAATCCCAGGAGTTGTGAATCAACAGCTTTGCAAATATTCCCCAAACTGAGCCTTTGTTTCTAAAAGATAGTCAATGAATGCATTTGTCTGGAAGCAATTGATAGCTGTGACCAGCGACCAGGTTGTTACAATCCTGGATTATGTGACCTTTTCCAAGTGGTTTCCCACTAGGGAAAGCAAAAATCCCTTGCCAGAAAGGTTTTGCAAGATGCTTGGGATGTCTTGTTTCAGATTTATTTCAGAAATATAATGCTATGAAAAATCTTGCAGGAATATTGTTTATGCTTGAATATTTCAATCTCAGAGGCTACTACCTAGGTCAGTGATGGCGAACCTTTTAGAGACCGAGTGCCCAAAAACTGGCCCCGCCTCTGCTCCACCCCCTCCCCTGCCACGTCCCCACCCCGTCCCCCACCCCGCCTGCCTGCAGGACCACTTACTGCCTCCAGAGCCTGCCGCAGATCACCCAAGCACCCCAGCAGCGCCATGGTGGCCATGCCCTCTGCCCGGACCATCAACTCTGCGGGGTGGGGCGTGAGGGCAGAGTCTTGTCTACGCTGCCTGGCTGCCATGTCCTTGGCTGCGCTGCTCTGTGTGGGCCACACTCGGGGGCAACTCTCCTCCAGGGGGGCTGCTGGTGAGGAGGGGGTCATGGGGGGAGGCGAGGCTGGGGCAACGGCACGTGTACCCACAGAGAGGGCTCGGAGTGCCGCCTCTGGCACACGTGCCATAGGTTCGCCACCACTGACCTAGGTCAAGACGTCTGAAATAGTTCTCAATCCTTATGATATTCATGCAAAGCCACTGTTAAAAGTTCATGGATTTCAAATGAAATACAGTACTGGGATGATCTTAATAAGATTTCTCAGTTATTTTATGGCAGCCTACTACAGACTCAAGTGTGACCAGGGCCATTTTTTTTTAAAGCCTACCAAATCCAGTGTATCTAAGAAAAAGAAAGCGATTTTTTTTTTAAAAACCCTGGAAATTGGCTTGTAGCACCATCTTTTTTTCAAAAATGTTTTTATGTCCTACATACTTTAAAGAAATCAAGTCTGGATGAATCTCTCTGGCAACTCACAGGCCAAGCAGCATTAGCCTTCTCCCAATTTTGAAGCAATAAGTATAAGTGTAATAAGTATAAGTGTAATGTTGTTTTATAAGGCTGTCAGCCGCCCTGAGTCCGGTGAGGAGAAGGGCGGGATACAAATCAAATAAATAAATAAATAAAATAAAATAAATAAAAATCATTGTACTATTTGGAGGGAAATGTATACTTTTTCTGTAAGTATGCTTTCTAGAGAGATATAAATATTGGCATCAGGTGCTAAAATATACAACAGGGTCAAAACCTTTCCTAAGGCCCACAAAATTCTATAGTGGGTTTGCCCAGCCAGCACATGAAAGAAGAGCATAATATACAGAATACATGTAATTTGGTTAGTACAGTGGCGGCGAACCTATGGCACGGGTGCCAGAGGCGGCACTCAGAGCGCTCTCTGTGGGCACGCGTGCCGTCGCCCGAGTCCTAGGCCTTCATCTGGGTTTTATAAAACCTTTTCGCTTTAGACCTCCACCACCATGTGCAAAAAAAAAAGGTTCAATCAATCAGTCAATTTCAATTTCTCGCGGGAAAAAAAAAGGTCTTGCAAAGTTGGAATTGATTGATTGAACTTTTTAGTCCCACCCAGTTTGTTGTTACCACCGCAGCCACGCCCACCCAATGGGCCACATCCACCCAATTGGCCACACCCAGCCAATGGGCCACATCCACCCGGCACCCGACGATGCATAAGTGGGCTTTGGGTTGTAGTTTGGGCACTCGGTCTCTAAAAGGTTCGCCATCACTGGGTTAGTAGAACCTTGGCAACTTTAAGACCTGTGGACTTCAACTCCCAGAATTCCCCAGCCAGCATGGCTGGCTGAGGAATTCTGGGAGTTGAAGTCCACAAGTCTTAAAGTTACCAAGGTTGGGGACCCCTGCTTTTTAGAGGGATTCACTTGAAAATCTTCCTAATCTCTAGTGTGAAGCAATGAGTACCAGAAAAATTTCTTGTATTGCTTGTGGGCCAAAGTGTTGTGTGGGCTTTTGCCTCTGATTTCAGTTGCGTGGTCCTGCAATCTGTAATGTATGAAGGTTAAACAGGATGGTCCTGTACTGTAAACAAAAGTTTCTCTAGCAACAGGAAGAAGGAAATGAGACTATGCAACCGAACTGACAGGCTCCAGACAATGCAAGACCCACCCTGGCATGTTTAGTGGATCACCAAAGGCCTAAAGGCACAAAAATAACTTCAGATGTTTCCCTTTCCTCTTTTAAGCTTATTTCAAAAGTATTGCCAAAGGCCAGTGTGTAGCATCCTATTGCTTTCCATTCTGCTTCAACGTTGGGATGAACAACCTACCCAGTACGGTGGCCGCTTAGCATTTTTATAAGTTTGTTCATTCTATCGTAGAGAATAAAATACAGGACAGTAAAACAAACGAACAAAATGCAACAAAACAAAATTATACATTCAAATCCTAACCACACACAAAAAAATAGTTTACAAAAAAGGAGGAAAAAGCAGTCAATTAAGTTTAACATTTTACAAGTAGGATCCACCCTGGCTGAGTGCTGAAAGAAAAGAAAAAAACACAATAAATTCTCCTCCCCTTTTACAAATGTATATACAGTACCGATGTGTGTGTGTATATAGACATCATACATACATATATACATATATAAAAGAAAAAAGAAGAAAAAGCAGATGACAGGTTGAGCTAAACATTACACTAATCTTCAAATCCCTCTGTTAACCATCTGTTATTATATTTAGTACCTAGAAAGTCTACAAATGGTTTCCAGTCTCTTATATAGCACCCCAAATTGTTTTTCAATTGGCTTGTCCATCATATCTAAAAAAAGTGCCTCAGGTTTCATTAATGAGGCCACTTAGCAATTTTAAAAGAGAATGAGACCCATAGTTTTGGGGGGATAATTCAGAATGCTGTGGCTCAGGGGTTTTCAAACTTGGCCTTTTTATGACTTGTGGACTTCAACTCCCAGAATTCCTCAGCCAGGCACGCGTGCCTGGCTGAGGAATTCTGGGAGTTGAAGTCCACAAGTCATAAATGGGCCAAGTTTGAAGACCCCTGCTGTGGGTCATTACTCAGCGTTGGGTGAAACGTGCCATTGCTTTCTTTTGGTTGTTTTAAAGAGAAGGAATTAGCTTTTTTTTTCCTTTTAACTTCATGAAGGTTATACTAGGTATTAGAATGATTGTGTGTTTCCTATCTCAAAATAAGAAAAGCTACCCATTTCCAGAACTAATAAGTTTTGAAGAGGGCCCAAGACTACATAACTGTGGGGACCTCCAGACTGGTCATCCCAATTTATTGGGACAATTGTAAAGGGCAATTATAAGAAACTAAGTAATTGTGTGACCACGTTACTTTTCTTGCGCAATTCAGGTGAGACCAGCAGATAATTACACACAGTTATCAATAATCCTAGCACTTTTTTCCACAGGGGCAGCATCCCCTTTTTGGATCAGCAAGCGCCATCTTGCGCGATCAAATTGAGCATCCGGGTCTTAACTGGGCATTTTTCACGTCTGCATTTATCATATCTTGCCATCTTTGCTTCAGCTTTCAAGGTGGGCTCTTGGAGATAATTACACACAGTGAGATACAAAAGTGCTGGCTTTGCTCAGAAAAGGTTGCTATTGATTTCTTGGGTAGCCTTGGAATGTAGCTTTGATTTAATCTGTTTTCCTTCTGTGATAATGCAATTTACAATCACCTTGGTCATCAAGCAACGAATCATCAAGAATGTGTTATTCTGTCAGGCCACAATAGGCTGTGCCATGCCAGAATTGGCACTCCAAAAGCTTTTTCTGTGAATATTCAAGTGATCTCTTAAGCACACCTTGGAGATTATGCAGTATTTTGCTAGCATGCCTAGAAAGACTTTCATTCCCAGCCAACTGTTTCTATGAGTTGTGGCAGCTCTACATTATGCATTTATACACACACATACCCACACCCATAATATTTGCTGAGCATTCATGATTTGCTAGATATTTTAAAGCTTAGAATCCATGAATCGAGTGTTCAGTTTGGGGCAATTAATCTCAATAAGTTAAGCCATTCCAGTCATGTTTCTTACCTTATTTTTTGTGCTCACGGGGTCACAGTAACTAAAATAAATCCATGCGGTGAAGAATGTCGACTTGACTTTATTTTTGATTCTATGGCTGATAAATAGCAAGGAATGCGAAGGCTGCTCTTTTTTCCAGCACTGTAGAATTAGTAGGATGGGTTATGTTACTTTAAGCCAAGTTTACACATATAATTTTTGATGTGTTCTCCCTGGGAAAATTCATCTTTCCAGCCGTAATGAAATAAGATAATGTGTACCTTTAGAAATAGAATGATTAACTATAGTGTACCATGGCAGAGGAATGTCTATATAAGGTCCTTCTGGATTTGTGTGTGCGTGTATGTTGAGGTTATGCTTTCAGAGGGGAGAGGTAGAAGCGATGAGGAAAGAGACATGCTGCTGTTTTTTGGTGGATGTGGAGCTTGCAGAAGTGCCTGGCACCTTGCAGTCTGAGAACCCGGCATGTTGAGCCGGTTGCAGATCATAAATAGGTGGGACCCAGCAGCAGGGCTGTGGAGTCGGTAGATAAATGTTCCGACTCCGACTCCTCAGTTTTTTGTACTTCCGACTCCGACTCCCCGACTCCGACTCCTCTGTATTAATATGCGAATGTATTTTATACATTCCTTGAAGGAAAGAAAGGCAACATACATGTCATTACCACAGGACTACTGGCTGGGAAGCCAACAGTCTACTGTATTGAACAGTTTAAGCAAAAGACAAACACGATAAAAACAACAAAGTTTTATTTTTTTTTTATTAATTTAATTAATCAAGTGGCTGGATAGTAGCAGCAGGCATAAACATCAGGAACAGGAACTTTACCAGTTCAGTGAGAGGCTAGGTTACCCATGGGTGCTGCGTTCCCTGTAACAGCAGAACACAACACTATGGAAAGTATAAGTATTGCCGCTCCTAATTGTGCGTTGCGTGCCATATAGTGAAGCACACGAAAAGCATGCTTCTTCACGGTCACTTAACGTGTTCGTTTTGCGGTTACGTGAGGCACTGCATGCATTGGTCTTTATTCTTACAGTAGAGAAGTCATTAATTATAACTTTTTGTGAATTGGGACATTTAAACTTGCTTTTTTTTAAATTCCAATCTAAATTTAGTAGGAGTCGGAGTGGGTGCATTGTTTGCCGACTCCGACTCCGACTCCAGGTACCCAAAATTTCCTCCAACTCCGACTCCACAGCCCTGCCCAGCAGGCAGGAATAAGAAACAGTCAAGAGCAGAGGAAGGAGGGCACTGGCTGACTTATAGAAGAAGTGGGACTTGCACATTGGTCAGACTCTAGGTTGCTTCTTTTGCAAATTTTGGGCGCCTTGATCTCAGGCTGATGCTGAAATCTGCTAAGATGCATCCGTCAAAGAACCAGTGGTGAACGAGTGTACAGGACTTGCATCATTTCTGGTTGGATAGCAGTGGGGAGATGATCAACTGGGTTTCAAGTTCTGCAGCAGCCATAATGAAGATGCTGCTGTATTCTTTGCGCAGTCTAGGCAGTGACCAGGAACTCTGTTCTAGAGGTTATTTATTTATTTAATGTATGGCGATGGTACATTAGTGTTCGTACAGAGCAGTTGTTTGGCTGTCTTAAGATTGCTAGTCCGTTCGCTTCATGCTTGTGCGCTATCCAGAGTGCACCACAGGGGACAAACTAGCTTCCACACTCTAATAATAATAAAAGTTAATAAAAGACCATCTAGTCCAACCCCCTGCTCAGGCAGGAAACCCTATACCATTTCAGACAAATGGCTGTCCAGTCTCTTCTTAAAAACTTCCAGTGTTGGAGCATTCACAGCTTCTGGAGGCAAGTTGCTGCACTGATTAATTGTTCTGTCAGGAAGTTTCTCCTTAGTTCTAAGTTGCTTCTCTCTTTGGTTAGTTTCCATCTGTTGCTTCTTGTCCTGCCTTCAGGTGCTTTGGAGAATAGCTTGACTCCCTCTTCTTTATGGCAACCCCTGAGACATTGGAACACTGCTATCATGTCCCCCCTCGTCCTTCTCTTCATTAAACTAGACATACCCAATTCCAGCAACCGTTCCTTATATGTTTTTATTTTGGATGTGATATAGATATGGGGGACATTACCATCTGTCCTTTACTGTAATTATCTTGCTTTCTGCTCAGTCAGTATTTTGTTCTCGCTCTGGACCTCTGTGATGACCAAATAATTAATTAAGATGGCTTGCTGCGGGTGCCTGATGGATCTTATTTATTTATTTAATTTAATTTATATCCCGCCCTTCTCCCAACGGGACTCAGGGCGGCTCACAACATATTTAAAACAAAGGCATATATACAATCCCCCCCTGTAAAACCGAATTAAACCAAATTTTAAAGTTGTGTTATTTCGAATTCCTTAAAATGAACCCAGTATAAAATCCTCCCTAGGCCAGGTCCGCTTGCT
>NW_015391374.1:39603-60488 GCF_001527695.2 Protobothrops mucrosquamatus
GAAGCCTCCGGGTGCTCCTCAAAGGGAGCCCCATGTAGAGAGCGTTACAGTAGTCCAGGCGGGAGGTGACGAGAGCATGAGTGACTGTGCGCAAGGCGTCCCGGTCCAGAAAAGGTCGCAACTGGTGAATCAGGCGAACCTGATAAAACGCCCCCCTGGTCACGGCCGACAATTGGTCATCCAATGTCAGCCGCGGATCTTGATGCTGTTCTGACAATACTTGGGGATTTTCTCTCTTTTTTTTCCAGTTTAGTACTGTCTCCTTCTCTTAGCCTGCTGACTGAGAATCTGCCAACTTGCCATGTATCTTAGTCATCAACACATCTACTTGAAAGTCTACATGATTTCAGCAAAAGTGGCTATGATGAGAGTATTCTGTTTTGGTCTTATAACAAATGCAACATTTGAATCCTTGGGACTTGGCCAAATAAATTCTTTACGAAGTGTCATGAATGCTGCCTGTGAAATTTGCTCAATACGATTTTCTCTTAAATCTCCCGAGTGTTTGTTGAAACTCAGCTGATGGACATGATCCCAGTTGGTGCTTGGTTAACCTTTATGTATTCCGCGGCATTTAGAAAGGGAAACTACTATTTATGCTGCTTAATGCAGACCAGATTATTTTTTAGTAATAAAGATAGGAAGGTACAAATAAGATCACTGGCTCCTCTAAATGTATCGTTGGCCTGTATTTATGATAAGTTGCATTGTCTCAGAGTCATGTGATCATCTTTTGCAACCTTCTGACAAGCAAAAGTCAATGGGGAAGCCAAATTAACTCACAGGTGTCAAACTCGGTCGTGTCACATGACGTATCGTTTCATGATGGTTTTTTGCCTTTGCAGAGCTGGGGTGGGCGTGGCCTGCAGGTGACGCATCTGGCCTGCAGGCCGCCAGTTTGACACCCCTGGATTAACTTAATAACCAGGTTACTAATTTAACAACTGCAGTGATTCACTTAACAACTGTGACTAGAAAGGTCGTAAAATGGGGCAAAACTCACTTAACTGTCTCACACAGCAATGAACATTTTGGGCTCAGTTGTGGTCCTAAGTCAAGGACTACCTGCAATGTTGTTTATTTTACGTATACATACACACACATGCATACTACTTCTATAACAGTGATGGAGAACCTTTTAGAGACCGACTTATTTATCGCCGGGTGCCAGGTGGGCGTGGTCCACTGGGTGGGCGTGGCTGTGGTGGTCATGGCACATTGGGTGGGCGTGGCCAAGGTGGGCGTGATCACCTCGATGTTGCTCATGGGGAGGGACGCCTGTGGGGATCGGGCGGGGTTGGGGGAGATCCAGGGGGTCTCTGGCAGGTGGAGTGGTGAGCAGGCGGCTCGTCCTGTGGGGTGAGGCGAGGCAGGGCGGGGGTGCCATTGTCACAGGGCAAGGTGAGGCAGGGGCCGGGGCGGCTGCTGCCTGACACCATTGGTCCCTGCACACAGAGGCCAGCAAGCGCATGGGTGCTGGGATGCATCCAGCCATGTGGGACCTCGGCGAGTTAGCGGGCGGCTGGTTGAAGAGGGACGGTTGCCATCTCTGGGGCATGGCGCGCGTGCCCACAGAGAGGGCTCTGAGTGCTGCCTCTGGCACGCATGCCATAGGTTCGCCACCACTGTTCTATAACATGTCCATGCCAAGTTAGCGGTTTCTTTCCAAAAGTCATAACTAATATATTTATCAGTAGAAAGAATGTAAGCTTTGTTCCTGGTCTTTTTTTTTTTTTCTAATAAATTTGAGTGACAATTGGTTTGGCAATTCAATTTTTAGTAGGAGTGAACAGCCAAGTTTTTTTCTTAAAAAAAAACAACTCTGTTTGAATTCATATTGCTATGTTTATGCTGGGACAACAACAGAATACAGTCAAATCATCATATTCCTAGAATTGCTCAATCCTCTGGTTTTAATTGTTTTCATTTTTAGCTCCTGTTCCTTCATTTCTTAGAAGATCAATTTCCTTTTCTAGTTCCTTATTCCAGGCTTCTGACACTTTAAAATATTGACAAAATTCAAGACAAAGAGGGAGAAATACAATCTGTTGTCCTATAGAGCAGTGGTTCTCAACCTTTGGGTCGGGACCCCATTTGGGGTCGATCGACCATTTCATGGGGGTCGCCAAGCAAGGCTGTCCGCCATTTTTTTCCCCTTTTCCGGCGGGTGCCTTACCTCCCTTGAGCTGGGCCAGCTGGTGGTTGGCCTGCTCCATCTCTGCCGCTTGCCAGCTACGCCTCGGCCGGCGCAGGGGGCGGAACCACGCATGCGCGGTGCTCCCAGGCAGGGAAAGTCCTCGACTTACGACCGGTTGGGTAGTCCTCGACTTACGACCGGTTTAGTCCTCGACTTACAACCAGTTTAGTCCTCGACTTACGACCGGTTTAGTCCTCGACTTACGACCGGTTGGGGTCGCGGCATTAAAAAGGTTGAGAACCAGCTTCCCAAACTGACTTTGCTTGTCTTATCTTATCTTATCTTATCTATTGAAGGCTCTCTTTGCTTTAAATGAGGAATAAACTTCATATACGAGAATTCTGTTACATATAAGTATTACTTTGCCTTCAATCCCCATGAGACAGAAATTCTGAAAGTCTCTGCTACAGCCCTCACTTCTATTCATTTGTTTGCTTGCGCAATGCTCATTTCTATTATGTTTCCTCCCTCCCCTCCCATATCACATGGTTACATCATTCGGAGATGCTCCCGTTATTTTTGGCTAGGTTCTTTTGTTGTTGTTTTGGGGTTTTTTTGCTATTGAGGCCTTGCTTTCTAGAAAGTATATTTTATTCCTGGAAAGTCCTGTGCTCTGTTTGCTAGGGAAAAAATGTTGTCTAATGATGTTTGGCAAGACAGAATGGAAAAGAGGTTGATATTTAATGCATCAGTCTTCGTTTGACTTAACCAGTGAATTATGCAAAGTTTACACAGAATCCCAATAAATATCGCACTTGGCCAGAGTGAATAAAACAGCATAAATTATGGGTGTAATGAAAGAATGCATCCAAACAGGGGGGGGGAATTAATTCTGATGATTGACATTGTATTGTCAGCCTCTATAGAACAATTGTATATGGGTGATTTTTTTTAACTTAGGTACCTGATAATATCCCTTATTGATCAACCTTCTGCTCCTTGGTTCAGAAGATGTGGGGGAAAAAACCCCTCACTTAGCCAGTGCTGAGGGGGGACCCATGATAATTGTTCCTTGTCTATTCGTATTTCCCAACATTAGATATTCTGAAGCATAAAAATGGGGGGAAATTGGGGTGGGGGCATTCAAAACACTCAAGGTGACCGCTGTGATTAAAGCTCCATCCTTTTTATGTGTCAGACATTACTGTAAGGGGGTGGGATTTTATGGGTCATGGCTATATAGGTAGACCACAATTGAGCCCAAAATTCATATTGCTAAGTGAAACATGTGTTAAGTGACTTGTACCCCATTTTACGACTTTTCTTGCCACAGTTGTTAAGTGGATCACTGCGGGTGTTAACTTAGTAAACCCAGTTGTTAAGTGAATCTGGTTTCTCCATTGACTTTGCTTGTCAGAAGGTTGCAAAAGGCGATCACATGACCCTGGGGACACTGCGCCCGTTATAAATCTGAGTCAGTTACCAAGAATCTGGATTTTGATCACATGACCCTGAGGGTGCTGCAATGGTCATAAGTGTGAAAAACGGTCATAAGTCACTTTTTTTAGCACCGTTGTAATTTTGAACGGTCACTAAATAAGTCGACCACTATTTGTAATCTTGACTTTTTTGACCCTCTGCAGATGCCCCTGTAAATTAAATACGAAGGATCATGTGGCCCCCTTAAGGACAAACCAGTTTTATCACCAGTTTTTGTGTGGATCTCGGTCCATTTCACCTGATATGTTCGCTGAATTTCATTTGACTGGAGAAGCATACCAGATTGTAGGTTCTAACGTGAAAGTTGCTTAAATCACTTACGGTAGTTATATCCCAAGAATGTATGAATCACTTAAAAGTGTTCTGGTAGTTTAATTTATATTTTTGGAAATTATTTAGGGACGTTTCCCTTAAAATGGTATTATTTTCAATTTCATAGAAGAGCGTCTTGCCATCTATTTCAGTCCGTAGACTGCTAAAATTTAAATAATCCTCCTTAGGTTTAAAAGTTCGAATATTTGCCTACTGTGTATTTTTAGTTTATGAGTATTTTGCAGGCTGCTGTCATATAACTCTTTATGTATGTTAGTATTGTCTGAAATAAGCCAACTGCATAAAGGCTTGAGATAGATTTGTATTTCTGAACCCTGTTTAAATACTGTCAAAAATTGTCAACAAACTATCTGGAGTAGGGTGGTCACTGAATGAATGAGTGAGTGAGTGAGTGAATGAATGAATGAATGAATGAATGAATGAATGAAATGCACAATATTTTCTTGCAGTCTGAGTTTACAGTCCAGCAACCAGGCTCAGTGTGATGTTAAACATATCTTTACTTTTACTGCATTTTTTTTAAATCAAGTAACATCAGTTCAGAGGACTAATATTTATGGATACTGCAGATGTGAAGGAAGAATGCAGCACAATATTCCTATTCTTTCCAAATGAATCAGATCCCATCAAAGAAGATTCTTTCCTGAGGACTGAAGCAGAGGAAGCAGTTTTACATAACCCTCTAGGCCTCCAGTTATCACACACCTAGCTGATAATATTGCTTCTTTTAAAATCTGAATGTTAAATACAAGATAAAGTCACATTCGATGGTCCACAAATATATCTGATCTCTGCTCAGCTTGTTCAGTCACAGCCTAAGGGTGGAATTAGACAGACAGATCCCCGAACTATTTCTTTCCCCTTTTTATGTATATAAAGGGCAAGGAAATAGCAACTAACACAGAAATAGGCTAAAAGAAACTTGGAATTTTTTCTCTTTATTTCATTGCAATCTATTGCTATTAAGCGGGTTTTCTCTAGGCCAGTCATAATTAGTAGAAATAGCTTTAGGCTAAAGTTTGGAAAGGCCAAGAAATTATGGTTTAGGATTTGCTTTAATTACCTGGCTTCTTCTATATGGTTCTTCTTTATGTGTGAATAATTGCATTTTACATGACAGCTAAATCACGCTTAAGAGGCATTTAATTAGCCTGCTCAAGTCAAGTTTGGTTCAAAATACATGTCTTTGTAGTATTGGAGTGCCTCTCTCTACTAAAATGTTTATAAAGGACATTGGGGTTGAGTGACATAAAAGAACAATTAAACGTTACTTAGTCACACAAATACCAAAGGAGAACCGATTTTGTCATTTTTCCAAGAGAGGTAGTTTATTCAACTTATTCGTCTTTTCACCCCTTCCCCTTACTGACGTCTCTTTGGTCTCAACCAAACCCCTTCTTTACTTAATGCTTAAACTACGACCTTACGTACTATCCAGAAGGACAACTCAATTTCCCTATGCTCAGAAATGCCTTGTTCCTTAACACTTACCACATGTCTGCAGAGCTCCTATATCAGTGGTGGCGAACCTATGGCACACGTGCCAGAGGCGACACTCAGAGTCCTCTCTGTGGGCACTTCTCTGAACTGCTGGTGGCGAGCTGCGGAGCCCTAGAGCAGGGCTTTTCAACCAGTGGTACGGGTACCACCTGTGGTACATTGGCACCTGGCAGGTGGTACGCGACCATCCTAGAAAAGTGGTAGCGGGGAAGGGGAATGAGCTGAACCGGTGGCAGCAACGCACAAGCCTGAGCGAGAGACGGCTGGAGCTGCAGGGCTGTCAGGGCTCAGCGGAAGTGCCAGGATCAGCGCCAGGCTCCAGCTGTAGCTCGGCGCTGATCCTGGCGCTTCTGCTGAGCCCAGAAAAAGTGCTGATCAGCTGAAATGTTGCAGCATCTCCAGGGTCTTGTCATTTACATTCAGATGCTTGGCAATTGATTCATATTTATGACGGTCACAGTGTCTCAGGGTCATGTGAAGTGACCGAAACCTGCTGCAACCACCCAGCAGACTGGGGGAATAAAAACCAAACACTTCCCCACCCCCGCTGCCAATCCTCAACAGAAATGCTCACAACAATGAAAACCTTGGACAGGAGGAAGAGCATCACCGGGTGGGCAGGTAGGTGTCTTGCTCGGCTGTGTCTTGGGGGGCACTTTTTTCAGTGCCATTGTAACTTCGAACAGTCACTAAGCGAACTGTTGTAAGTCGAGGACTACCTATACGGACTACCTGTACTTTATCATTTTTTTCCTTTTTTTTTTTTTTGTTCATCAAGTTTTTGATACCTTGCTAGGCGACCGGTGGTACTCTGATATTGCCATATCCTAAAAGTGGTACAACAGGTGAAAAGGTTGAAAAGCCCTGCCCTAGAGTGCGCCAGTCGAGGAGCCGTCAGGCTGTGGCTGCTGACGGACACTGCCGGCCCCCATGCACTCGCTGGCCTCTGTGTGCGGGGGCCGATGGTGTCAGGCAACAGCCGCCCCGACCCCTGCCTTGCCTTGCCCTGCGATAATGGCACCCCCACCCTGCCTCGCCTCACCCTGCAGGACGAGCCTCCTGCCCACCACCCCACCTGCCAGAGACCCCCTGGATCTCCCCCAACCCTGCCCGGCCCCCGCAGGCGTCCCTCCCCATGAGCAACATTGAGGTGACCATGCCACCTTGGCCACACCCATTCAGTCTGCCATGACCACCACAGCCATGCCCACCCAATGGGCCACACCCACCTGGCACCCGGCGATAAATAAGTGGGTTTTGGGTTGCAATTTGGGCACTCGGTTTCTAAAAAGTTCGCCATTACTGTCCTATATAGTGTTAAATTAGTGCATGTCAAGATAGTACGTCCTCGACCTACGACCACAATTGAGCCCAAAATGTATGTTGTTAAGTGAGAAATTTGTTACATGGGTTTTGTCCCATTTTACGACTGGTAAGTGAATCGCTGTAGTAGTTAAGTTAGTAACATGGTTGTTAAGGGAACTTGGCTTCCCCACTGACTTTGCTTGTCAGAAGGTTGCAAAAGGGGATCACGTGATGCTACAACCATCATAGCTATGAGTCAGTTGTCAAGTATCTAAATTTTGATCATGTGATTGTGGGGAAGCTGCAGCGGTCCTAACCCAAGAATGGCAAACTCCTTTGGGCCTTGTCTTGTGGAAACATCTAACTGTTCTTGGATTATCACAGAAGACTAAAGGTCAGATAATACCTGAGTTACACCTGGATAGGAGGCTAATAAGAAACCTTAGGATAGCCTGGCAAATAGGAAAGCAATTCTCAAATAATGCAATGACCAACCACTTTTGTACTGTTGCGAAAACTAATAAATAAGGGCATTCATTAAATTACCTCAAGTCAAGCCTGCTCAAAGACCCAGATGTTTGGGAAATGAAAAAGGCAATTGGAAAAGAAGTTGACCAAAGACGTGGTGTCTAAATACTATCACTGATGACACAACAAGACCCTTACAAGAGCTCAGAAGACGCAGATACTGATAGAAGAAATGATGTCCATCAGGTCCAGTTGAGAAGGAATGAACGACAGAACAACAAAATTGTGCTGTAACTAACATTTCTGAAATTGTCTTATGCGTCATAATTGCACTTTCAGAAAAATGTGAGGAAAATCACATCGTTGGATTGCAGTAGCTTTCAAAACAGTTGAGTTAATAATAATAATAATAATAATAATAATAATAATAATAATAATAATAATAATAATAATAATAATAATAATAATAATAAAGTTGGAAGGGACCTTGGAGGGCATCGAGTCCAACCCCCTGCTCAGGTAGGAACCCTACACCATTTCAGACAAATGGCTGTCCAGTCTCTTCTTTAAAACTTCCAGTGTTGGAGCATTCACCGCTTCTGGAGGCAGGTTGTTCCACTGGTTAATTGTTCTGTCAGGAAGTTTCTCCTTAGTTCTAGGTTGCTTCTCTCCTTGATCAGTTTCCACCCATTGCTTCTCGTCCTGCCTTCAGGCGCCTTGGAGAATAGCTTGACTCCGTCTTCTTTGTGGCAGCCCCTGAGATATTGGAACACTGCTATCATGTCCCCCCTCGTCCTTCTCTTCGTTAAACTAGACATACCCATTCTGGGCCTGGGCAACAAAAAATTAGCTACCGGTTCTGCCGAAGTGGTGCGAACCGGCTGAATCCCACCACTGGTTGTTTTCTAAGGTTTTGTACCCTAGTCTTAAAAAAGATTAGATATGGACAAGGCTAAATAAACAGTAAAAATTTACTGTTGGCCATAAATCTTCAATCT
Organism: Protobothrops mucrosquamatus; assembly: GCF_001527695.2. Classification (NCBI taxonomy): domain Eukaryota; kingdom Metazoa; phylum Chordata; class Lepidosauria; order Squamata; family Viperidae; genus Protobothrops; species Protobothrops mucrosquamatus. The sequence continues at coordinate 47,845 of NW_015391374.1, forward strand.
GCCAAAATCTTGATGGGGGGGGGATTTTGAACTGTCATTAAGGAAAAGAAAAAGCTTGAATGGGATGGTAACATTCTGTTGAGGAATTCTTTGAATTTCCCTTTGGTTTGCATATTGGATCATTCATTCTAAGGCGTGAAAAATCTTGATTCAGTTCTTTGGCCTCAGGTGCCCACTTTGTCCTCAGATATGCAAATAGCATGAAGAAAAGGCAGTAAAGGAGTAAGAATGAAGCAATTAATACAAAAGTTGGTCTACTAGTTACGCAGAACATCGAATAAGCAGCCTGAAAGCCTTCTGGGGATCCAGGAATATCCTTAGGAGTTGGAATCCTTGCATTTCCCTTTTTTAGCCTAGGTTCATTCTGATGGCAAAGTTAGGCTTAAGGATAGAATAGAATATCTTTATTGTCATTGTGTAACTCACAGCGAAATTGAGTGGACAACTATATCTTCAGTAATCAACTTCATAGCATGCCACACAGCTTTTCGAAGGCTAATCAGAAGATCTAATCTTCAAATTAAGCTCAGCTGCTCATGACTTCGTAGATAAGTCCATATGATAAGAATATGAAAGCTATTTGTCGTTGCCTTCCTCTGTCAATGCATATGTTCTTAGGTTGAAAGTAAATGTACATTTTCATTTTAGCTTGGAAATGTGGCACAATTAAAGCTGTAGAAAGAGTTTTTGAATCTCTTCAAGCAATACACATTTTTAGTTTTCCTGCCAACCCTCAATCTGTTTTCTGGGATCACTACCCAAATAATTTAGCAATGTTGGCACACTTGATAAGGAAACCGAGTACGAAAGTCAAAGATCTTCACATGTTCCCTTTCTCCTGGCCCCTTGTACCAAGCAGTATTCTGAGCAAGGGAAAGCACAGTTGGAGCAAATAAGCTGGATGTAGAGGGAATAATTCTTCTTAAATGTTGTGCTGCTGCATAACTCTCTTTTTACTGTTTACCCGAATAGTAAACATGTTCTTGATTGAATGTAACACAATGCCTTAGTTCATGGGTGTCAAACTCACCGTGTCACGTGACGTATTGCGACTGGAGCTGAGGTGGTCACGGCCTCCGTATGATGCAACCGGCCCACAGGCTGGCAGTTTTGACACCCCTGCCTTAGTTGTTCTAAGGATCAACGTCTGTAATAATAATAATAATAATAATAATAATAATAATAATAATAATAATAATAATAATAATAATAATAATAATAATAATAATAATAATAATAATAATAGAAATAAAGTTGGAAGGGACCTTGGAGGTCATCTAGTCCAACCCCCTGCTCAGGCAGGAAACCCTATACCATTTCGGACAAATAGCTGTCCAGTCTCTTCTTAATTTGAAGGTCACAACCTCGTAAGTGGCGAAGACCTCCGTCCAACAAGGTGACCAATTAACAAGATTGACAGTCCTTCAAAGAGGAATCAAGATCCAAGCTTCTCTCCTTGATTAGTTTCCATCCATTGCTTCTTGTCCTGCCTTCAGGCGCCTTGGAGAATAGCTTGACTCCCTCTTCTTTGTGGCAGCCCCTGAGATACTGGAACGCTGCTATCATGTCCCCCCTCGTCCTTCTCTTCATTAAACTAGACATCCCCAATTCCAGCAGCCGTTCCTTATATGTTTTAGCCTCCAGTCCCCTAATCATCTTTGTTGCTCTTCTCTGTACTCTTTCTAGAGTCTCAATATCTTTTTTACATCGTGGTGACCAAAACTGGATGCAGTATTCCAAGTGTGGCCTTACCAAGGCATTGTAAAGTGGTATTAACACTTCACGTGATCTTGATTCTATCCCTCTGTTAATGCAGCCCAGCACTGTGTTGTCTTTTTTGGCAGCTGCAGCACACTGCTGGCTCATATCTAAGTGATTGTCCACTAGGACTCCGAGATTCCTCTCACAGTATTACCTTTATTAGATGCAGTATTTCAGTCTGCAAGTAGATTATTGTATGTGAAAGACACATGATTTACTAAGGAATACTCATGAATGGTTGGAAGGGTTTTTTTTTTTTTTAACAAGGCGTTACTTGCGAAGAGCACAGAGAAACATTTGCTGAGCTTTACTTTTAAAACTTTGCTTGAGCAGGGGGCTGGACTAGAAGACCTCCAAGGTCCCTTCCAGCTCTATTCTATTCTATTCTATTCTATTCTATTCTATTCTATATTCCAATTTCTATTCTATATTCCAATTTCTATTCTATTCTATTCTATTCTATTCTATTCTATTCTATTCTATTCTAGTCTGTGTGTCTATTCAATGGGTTTCCCTGGAAGACTTATTCCTGCTTGTACCGGTAGCACCTTTTCTTTTTAACACAGTTCCAAGACAGATACCACTTGCTTTCTTCTTGGTGCTAGGCCAGACATGTCAAACACAAGGCCCGGGGGCCGGATGCGGCCCGCGATGTGGTTTCATGTGGCCCGCGAAGCCATCCTGGAAACAGTGAGGGAACGGCCCCTGCTGCCTTGGCCCTGGCCCAGGCCGGCCGGGAGCCAATGTACAATTTTGTGGTGGCCATCTATGCTGAAACGCATTCAGTCTTAGCTCCACAAGGCCATCTGGAAACAGCAAGGGACAGGCCCCTGTTGCATTGGCCCCACCCCCTGGGCGCACGCTGGGGAGGTGTCACCCTTTGTGAGGAATGAAGAAATGCACCATCGCCTGGAAGTGGCCAGCAAATGGTCCTCGCCTACGTCACATATCTGGCTTGATGGGCTCCGGGGGAGGGGTTTCGGCAGGCTGTTCCAGTGGACCATGCCTTGGCGCTTGCCCTGGTCCCACCCTCTTCGGCCAGAGACCCTCAGATCTGTCCCACTCCTGCCCAGGCCCCCACAGGCACCTTTGATGCGAACGATGTAGAGCTGGCCATGCCCACCCAGTAGGCCACACCCACTCCACCCATGCCTACCCAGTAGGCCGTGCCCACCCTGGCAGCACTCCCCCCCCCGAGGACAACCGTAATGCTGCTGCAGCCCTCAATGAAATTGAGTTTGACACTCCTGTGCTAGGCAGATGCTTTTTTTCTTCCATTTTAGATGCTTTTTATAGTATGCTTTATTGTTTTGAGTAACAACTCTGTTCTGCTGAGTTTTGTCTACTTTGTACACCAGGTACTTTTCCCGTGTAATTTTTGTTGTATTTTAATACTCTTTGTTCTGATTTTCGGTACGTTCAGAGAATGGCCTGTTATTGGGCAGATTAAAGTATATATAACAAATACAGGAAGTCCTCAGTTTGCAACCACAATGGAGCCCAGAAATTCCATTGCTAAGCAAGACAGTTGTTAAGGGAGTTTTGTCCCATTTTTACAAACCTTTCTTGCCACCGTTATTAAGTGAAACACTGCGGTTGTTAAGTGAGTCTGTCTTCAGACACTTACTTTGCTTGTCAGAAGCACAAATCACAAATGGAGACCAGTTGCCGAGGTTCCAAATTTTGATCATGTGACCGTGGGACTGCTGCAACAGTCATAACTGTGAAAAGGGTCACAAGTTGGTTCTTTAGCTCCTTTGTAACTTTAAACCGTCACTAAACGAATGGTTGTAAGTCAAGGACCACTTGTAAAAAGAGACTGTTGTGCCTGAGAAGCTTCCTTTGGCATACCTTGCAGCAAAAGCTCCATGGCTTAATTTTATTTGGTCATGGAGTGGTAGAACTCTATAAAGCTGTTAAAGCAGAAGTGTAACCACAAGTTGCCACAACTTGGGCAATAAGTCGCATTTCAGTTCAGATCGTTACGCTGTAACGTTGTGCCCTGGTGGCACAATGGTTAGAAATGGAAGTATTTCAAGCAAACTCTGCCCACTGCCAGCAGTTCGATTCTCACTGGCTCAAGGTTGACTCAGCCTTCCGTCCTTCCGAGGTTGGTAAAATGAGGACCCAGATTGTTGGGGGCCCTATGCCAACTCTGTAAACCGCTTAGAGAGGGCTGTAAAGCACTGTGAAGCGGTATATACGTCTGAGTGCCATAGCTATTACTATATGTGCACATTTTCTACATGTAATGTTTTAAGATAGTTTTTTTTTAAAAAAAAATTGCTTTCTCAGTTACCAATTTGGAATTGTTTTTTTTTTCTTTTTCAGAGATTGAAGCAAAAGAAGCATGCAATTGGCTGCAAGCAGCAGGATTCCCGCAGTATGTTCAGCTTTACGAGGGTAAGTAACTAGGCAACTCAAGGTTCTATGATGCTATTCTTAATAATGGCGTGATTGTATTATTACTAGTTTACATAGAATAGATCATAATGGTAAATAGGTTAGAAGGTCATGGTATCAATGTTAACTTCCATCTATGATCTTTGTGTGTTCGACAAAATTAACATCCTGTTGTGTCAGGATGTTGATAAGGTAATCGGATTAAAGATTTTGGAATTATTTTGGAACAATACAGTGCTGTCTTAATTCATGTTGTTATTTTGTCCTAAGTAAGGGGGGCAAGCAATTGTGATATATACCTTATTTTTACAACCTCACAGCCACCAAGATTATGCTGCCAAAATTCAGCAACCAAATAACAATAACACTAGATAGATTAGACCGGGATAGGCAACCTTGGCTCTTTTATGACTCGTGGACTTCAACTCCCAGAATTCCTGAGCCAGCATGGCTCAGCTTGGAAACCTCTCCCTTTCCCCTCAGCATGGCTGGCTCAGGAATTCTGGGAGTTGAAGTCCACGGATCATAAAAGAGCCAAGGCTGCCTACCCCTGGATTAGACCATGAAATCAATTCTACAGGATGTTTCCAACTACTGTTGAGATTGTCTTATACAGAATCTTCTAAGACTGATTTTGCGGTACCTCTTATTCCATAGAACATTGAGTAATAGGGTTCAAAGAGACCTAGAGATCCTCTAGTCCAACCCCCTGCTCAATCAGAAGACCTTGTATCATTCCAGACAAATGGCTGTCCAGATTATGGAGATGTCTTCTTAACATTACCTGAATTTTCTGTATCTAAAAATGCTTCCACCCCGGCACCTTGGCAACAAAGTCTGAATGTCTCCATCAAAGGCATCTTCCTTACTCCCTAAATGTAAAAACATGTAGCAACATGGCTTTCTATGTATAGGATAAAAGGCTGGAGGATGCCTTTTTTCCCAGAGGCCCATTGGGCATTTTCTCTTTGGACTCACCTTCCTGCCTTAATGTAGTTGCTTGGTAGTTATTGTTTTCATCCCTTGTCTTCTAAAGTAGGGGTCCCCAACCCCCGGTCTGTGGACCGGTACCGGGTCGTGGCAGGCCAGCAACCGGGTTGCACAAATAAGCAAAGCCCCATCTGTGGGATGCAGGCGGCACACAAAACCACGCCCCCTCTTGTCCACGGAAAAACCTCTCACCATTATAACCGATCCCTGGTGCCCAAAAGGTTGGGGACCTCTGTTCTAGAACCACCTCACTTGGAGCCCTCTCTGTAATCCTGGTCTATGAGAAATATAGGCTGTCTGGGAAATAAGAGATAAAAATAGAATTACACAAGTTCTTTAGCAATACTTTCTGTTATTACTCATTAATATATTTGGTAAATTTTAAGTTACCAAATCTGCACATTTATTTAGATTTATAGTGTAACCCATCTCACATGAGTGGCTCTCAGAGGCACACAAAGTTCAAAACACAAAAATACATATCGCACAGCAAAATAACAACAAAAAATAGTTTTTAAAGCATGTTTTAATAATCTGCGGGAGAATTCACTCAGTTTCCCTAGCAATCTAATCACCTTACAAACTCCAGTTATTAGAACTGAAGGGAAATGGTACTGCTCACTTTTTCTCAGCTTAGCTTTTTTTAATCTCTTGCTCCAGGTCCCCAGGAATCTCCCGTTGCCTTTTAAAAGAACAAAACTTTTTCTCTGTCTGGTGCAGGGGTAGGCAACCTTGGCTCTTTTATGACTTGTGGACTTCAACTCCCAGAATTCCTGAGCCAGCATGGCTCAGCATGGAAACCTCTCCCTTTCCCCTCAGCATGGCTGGCTCAGGAATTCTGGGAGTTGAAGTCCACGAGTCATAAAAGAGCCAAGGTTGCCTACCCCTGGTCTGGTGGTATGGGATTGAAGGAAACTCCTGAGTACATAGGGTAAACTCCTTGCTTGAGAAAAAGTATATATATTCAAACTCATACAATGTNGTCCAGTCTCTTCTTAAAAACTTCCAGTGTTGGAGCATTCACCGCTTCTGGAGGCAGGTTGTTCCACTGGTTAATTGTTCTAACTGTCAGGAAGTTTCTCCTTAGTTCTAAGTTGCTTCTCTCCTTGATCAGTTTCCACCCGTTGCTTCTCGTCCTGCCTTCAGGCACCTTGGAGAATAGCTTGACTCCCTCTTCTTTGTGGCAGCCCCTGAGATATTGGAACACTGCTATCATGTCTCCCCTCGTCCTTCTCTTCGTTAAACTAGACATACCCATTCTGGGCCTGGGCAACAAAAAATTAGCTACCGGTTCTGCCGAAGTGGTGCGAACCGGCTGAATCCCACCACTGGTTGTTTTCTAAGGTTTTGTACCCTAGTCTTAAAAAAGATTAGATATGGACAAGGCTAAATAAACAGTAAAAATTGACTATTGGCCATAAATCTTCAATCAGCCAAAATCTTGATGGCAGGAAAAAATTTTGAACTGTCATTAAGGAAAAGAAAAAGCTTGAATGGGATGGTAACATTCTGTTGAGGAATTCTTTGAATTTCCCTTTGGTTTGCATATTGGATCATTCATTCTAAGGCGTGAAAAATCTTGATTCAGTTCTTTGGCCTCAGGTGCCCACTTTGTCCTCAGATATGCAAATAGCATGAAGAAAAGGCAGTAAAGGAGTAAGAATGAAGCAATTAATACAAAAGTTGGTCTACTAGTTACGCAGAACAACGAATAAGCAGCCAGAAAGCCTTCTGGGGATCCAGGAATATCCTCAGGAGTTGGAATCCCTCAATTTCCCTTTTTTAGCCTAGGTTCATTCTGATGGCAAAGTTAGGCTTAAGGATAGAATAGAATATCTTTATTGTCATTGTGTAACTCACAGCGAAATTGAGTGGACAACTATATCTTCAGTAATCAACTTCATAGCATGCCACACAGCTTTTTGAAGGCTAATCAGAAGATCTAATCTTCAAATTAAGCTCAGCTGCTCATGACTTCGTAGATAAGTCCATATGATAAGAATATGAAAGCTATTTGTCGTTGCCTTCCTCTGTCAATGCATATGTTCTTAGGTTGAAAGTAAATGTACATTTTCATTTTAGCTTGGAAATGTGGCACAATTAAAGCTGTAGAAAGAGTTTTTGAATCTCTTCAAGCAATACACATTTTTAGTTTTCCTGCCAACCCTCAATCTGTTTTCTGGGATCACTACCCAAATAATTTAGCAATGTTGGCACGCTTGATAAGGAAACCGAGTACGAAAGTCAAAGATCTTAACATGTTCCCTTTCTCCTGGCCCCTTGTACCAAGCAGTATTCTGAGCAAGGAAAAGCACAGTTGGAGCAAATAAGCTGGATGTAGAGGGAATAATTCTTCTTAAATGTTGTGCTGCTGCATAACTCTCTTTTTACTGTTTACCCGAATAGTAAACATGTTCTTGATTGAATGTAACACAATGCCTTAGTTCACGGGTGTGAAACTCGCCGTGTCACATGATGTATTGCGACTGGAGCTGAGGTGGTCATGGCCTCCGTATGATGCAACTGGCCCACAGGCTGGCAGTTTTGACACCCCTGCCTTAGTTGTTCTAAGGATCAACGTCTGTAATAATAATAATAATGATGATAATGATAATGATAATAATAATAAAGTTGGAAGGAACCTTGGAGCTCATCTAATCCAACCCCCTATACCATTTCGGACAAATAGCTGTCCAGTCTCTTCTTAAAAACTTCCAGTGTTGGAGCATTCACCACTCCTAGAGGCAGGTTGTTCCACTGATTAATTGTTCTAACTGTCAGGAAGTTTCTCCTTAGTTCTAGGTTGCTTTTCTCCTTGATCAGTTTCCACCCGTTGCTTCTTGTCCTGCCTTCAGGCGCCTTGGAGAATAGCTTGACTCCCTCTTCTTTGTGGCAGCCCCTGAGATATTGGAACACTGCTATCATGTCCCCCCTCGTCCTTCTCTTCGTTAAACTAGACATACCCAATTCCAGCAACCATTCCTTGTATGTTTTAGCCTCCAGTCCCCTAATCATCTTTGTTGCTCTTCTCTGTACTCTTTCTAGAGTATCAACATCTTTTTTACATCGTGGTGACCAAAACTGGATGCAGTATTCCAAGTGTGGCCTTACCAAGGCGCATTGTAAGGTGGTATTAACACTTCATGTGATCTTGATTCTATCCCTCTGTTAATGCAGCCCAGCACTGTGTTGTCTTTTTTGGCAGCTGCAGCACACTGCTGGCTCATATCTAAGTGATTGTCCACTAGGACTCCGAGGTCCCTCTCACAGTATTACCTTTATTAGATGCAATATTTCAGTCTGCAAGTAGATTATTGCATGTGAAAGACACATGATTTACTAAGGAATACTCATGAATGGTTGGAAGGGTTGTTTTTTTTTAACAAGGTGTTACTTGCGAAGAGCACAGAGAAACATTTGCTGAGCTTTGCTTTTAAAAGCTTTGCTTGAGCAGGGGGCTGGACTAGAAGACCTCCAAGGTCCCTTCCAGCTGTATTCTATTCTATTCTATTCTATTCTATTCTATTCTATTCTATTCTATGTGTCTATTCAATGGGTTTCCCTGGAAAACTTATTCCTGCTTGTACCGGTAGCACCTTTACTTTTTAACACAGTTCCAAGACAGATACCACTTGCTTTCTTCTTGGTGCTAGGCCAGACATGTCAAACACAAGGCCTAGGGGCCGGATGCGGCCCGCAATGTGGTTTCATGTGGCCCGCGAAGCCATCCTGGAAACAGTGAGGGAACGGCCATTGCTGCCTTGGCCCTGGCCCTGGCTGCCCGGGAGCCAATGTACAATTTTGTGGTGGCCATCTATGCTGAAACGCATTCAGTCGTAGCTCCACACAGCCATCTGGAAACAGCAAGGGACAGGCCCCTGCCGCATTGGCCCCACCCCCTGGGCGCACGCTGGGGAGGTGTCACCCTTTGTGAGGAATGAAGAAATGCACCATCGCCTGGAAGTGGCCAGCAAATGGTCCTCGCCTACGTCACATATCTGGCTTGATGGGCTCTGGGGGAGGGGTTTCGGCAGGCTGTTCCAGTGGACCATGCCTTGGCGCTTGCCCCGGTCCCACCCCCTTCTGCCAGAGACCCTCAGATCTGTCCCACTCCTGCCCAGGCCCCCACAGGCACCCTTGATGCGAACGATGTAGAGCTGGCCATGCCCGCCCAGTAGGCCACACCCACTCCAGCCATGCCCACCCAGTAGGCCGTGCCTACTCTGGCAGCACTCCTCCCGCCCCCCCGAGGACAACCGTAATGCTGATGCGGCCCTCAATGAAATTGAGTTTGACACCCCTGTGCTAGGCAGATGCTTTTTTTCTTCCATTTTAGATGCTTTTTATAGTATGCTTTATTGTTTTGAGTAACTACTCTGTTCTGCTGAGTTTTGTCTACTTTGTACACCAGGTACTTTTCCCGTGTAATTTTTGTTGTATTTTAATACTCTTTGTTCTGATTTTCGGTACGTTCAGAGAATGGCCTGTTATTGGGCAGATTAAAGTATATATAACAAATACAGGAAGTCCTCAGTTTGCAACCACAATGGAGCCCAGAAATTCCATTGCTAAGCAAGACAGTTGTTAAGGGAGTTTCGTCCCATTTTTACAAACCTTTCTTGCCACCGTTATTAAGTGAAACACTGCGGTTGTTAAGTGAGTCTGTCTTCAGACACTTACTTTGCTTGTCAGAAGCACAAATCACAAATGCAGACCAGTTGCCGAGGTTCCAAATTTTGATCATGTGACCGTGGGAATGCTGCAACAGTCATAACTGTGAAAAAGGTCACAAAGTTGCTTCTTTAGCTCCTTTGTAACTTCAAACCGTCACTAAACGAATGGTTGTAAGTCAAGGACCACTTGTAAAAAGAGACTGTTGTGCCTGAGAAGCTTCCTTTGGCATACCTTGCAGCAAAAGCTCCATGTGCATAAAATTGCTCCTCATTGGATTGTAGCTATTTAATACGAAGAATGTGGCATAGCTTGGCTTAATTTTATTTGGTCGTGGAGTGGTAGAACACTATAAAGCTGTTAAAGCAGAAGTGTAACCACAAGTTGCCACCACTTGGGCAATAAATTGCATTTCAGTTCAGATCGTTACGCTGTATAGGAGCCCTGGTGGCACAATGGTTAGAAATGGAAGTATTTCAAGCAAACTCTGCCCATTGCCAGCAGTTCGATTCTCACTGGCTCAAGGTTGACTCAGCCTTCCGTCCTTCCGAGGTTGGTAAAATGAGGACCCAGATTGTTGGGGGCCCTATACTGACTCTGTAAACCGTTTAGAGAGGGCTGTAAAGCACTGTGAAGCGGTATATACGTCTGAGTGCCATAGCTATTACTATATGTGCACATTTTCTACATGTAATGTTTTAAGATATTTTTTTTTTAAAAAGTTTGCTTTCTCAGTTACCAATTTGGAATTGTTTTTTTTTTCTTTTTCAGAAATTGAAGCAAAAGAAGCATGCAATTGGCTGCAAGCAGCAGGATTCCCGCAGTATGTTCAGCTTTACGAGGGTAAGTAACTAGGCAACTCAAGGTTCTATGATGCTATTCTTAATAATGGCGTGATTGTATTATTACTAGTTTACATAGAATAGATCATAATGGTAAATAGGTTAGAAGGTCATGGTATCAATGTTAACTTCCATCTATGATCTTTGTGTGTTCGACAAAATTAACATCCTGTTGTGTCAGGATGTTGATAAGGTAATCGGATTAAAGATTTTGGAATTATTTTGGAACAATACAGTGCTGTCTTAATTCATGTTGTTATTTTGTCCCTAAGTAAGGGGGGCAAGCAATTGTGATATATACCTTATTTTTACAACCCCACAGCCACCAAGATTATGCTGCCAAAATTCAGCAACCAAATAACAATAACACTAGATAGATTAGACCGGGGTAGGCAACCTTGGCTCTTGTTATGACTTGTGGACTTCAACTACCAGAATTCCTGAACCAGCATGGCTCAGCTTGGAAACCTCTCCCTTTCCCCCTGAGCATGGCTGGCTCAGGAATTCTGGGAGTTGAAGTCCACAAGTCATAAAAGAGCCAAGGCTGCCTACCCCTGGATTAGACCATGAAATCAGTTCTACAGGATGTTTCCAACTACTGTTGAGATTGTCTTATACAGAATCTTCTAAGACTGATTTTGCGGTACCTGTTATTCCATAGAACATTGAGTAATAGGGTTCAAAGGGACCTAGAGATCCTCTAGTCCAACCCCCTGCTCAATCAGAAGACCTTGTATCATTCCAGACAAATGGCTGTCCAGATTATGGAGATGTCTTCTTAACATTACCTGAATTTTCTGGATCTAAAAATGCTTCCACCCCGGCACCTTGGCAATAAAGTCTGAATGTCTCCATCAAAGGGATCTTCCTTACTCCCTAAATGTAACAAACATGTAGCAACATGGCTTTCTATGTATACGATAAAAGGCTGGAGGATGCCTTTTTTCCCCAGAGGCCCATTGGGCATTTTCTCTTTGGACTCACCTTCCTGCCTTAATATAGTTGCTTGGTAGTTACTGTTTTCATCCCTTGTCTTCTAAAGTAGGGGTCCCCAACCCCCGGTCTATGGACCGGTACCGGGCCGTAGCATGCCAGCAACCGGGTTACACAAACAAGCAAAGCCCCATCCGTGGGATGCAGGCGGCACACAAAACCACGCCCCCTCTTGTCCACGGAAAAACCTTTCACCATTATAACCGATCCCTGGTGCCCAAAAGGTTGGGGACCTCTGTTCTAGAGCCACCTCACTTGGAGCCCTCTCTGTAATCCTGGTCTATGAGAAATATAGGCTGTCTGGGAAATAAGAGATAAAAATAGAATTACACAAGTTCTTTAGCAATACTTTCTGTTATTACTCATTAATATATTTGGTAAATTTTAAGTTACCGAATCTACACATTTATTTAGATTTATAGTGTAACCCATCTCACATGAGTGGCTCTCAGAGTCACACAAAGTTCAAAACACAAAAACACACATCGCACAGCAAAATAACAACAAAAAATAGTTTTTAAAGCATGTTTTAATAATCTGCGGGAGAATTCACTCAGTTTCCCTAGCAATCTAATCACCTTACAAACTCCAGTTATTAGAACTGAAGGGAAATGGTACTGCTCACTTTTTCTCAGCTTAGCTTTTTTTAATCTCTTGCTCCAGGTCCCCAGGAATCTCCCGTTGCCTTTTAAAAGAACAAAACTTTTTCTCTGTCTGGTGCAGGGGTAGGCAACCTTGGCTCTTTTATGACTTGTGGACTTCAACTCCCAGAATTCCTGAGCCACCATGGCTCAGCATGGAAACCTCTCCCTTTCCCCTCAGCATGGCTGGCTCAGGAATTCTGGGAGTTGAAGTCCACGAGTCATAAAAGAGCCAAGGTTGCCTACCCCTGGTCTGGTGGTATGGGATTGAAGGAAACTCCTGAGTACATAGGGTAAACTCCTTGCTTGAGAAAAAGTATATATATTCAAACTCATACAATGT
>NW_015391375.1:0-5000 GCF_001527695.2 Protobothrops mucrosquamatus
CCTACTCTACTGGAGACATGGTTAATGCAGTGGGGCGAATGTTATGTTTTGTTACACAACTGATGTATGTGGGTGTGTGTATAGTGACTGACTATGTGCAAAAGGTAAATTTACGTTAAGGACTGAATATATAATTTTTTAAATAAAAGATAAACAAGATGTGAGTTCCGAGTTCCGGCACCTTTTTTCTTACAAAAAAAGCACTGGGTCTAAGTCTTGGTGGTTAATGTAACTGAGCATCACGGAATAATAGTCCCTAGATTTGCTCTTTCAGGAGTCCTGTCCCACAGTCTGAACCTCAGTTCTTGAGCCCAAAATTCTAGTAGATGTAGGTGATCTGGATTTTATCTTAATTTGTGTCTCGCCATCCAGTGTTTTCCAATACATTCAGAGACGCCCATTACTTGATGGTAAGGAGCAGGAGACCTAGATGGCCTCAGCATTCTCATGTACCTCGCCCCAAAGCTCTGGATGACCATCCCCAGATGTTGCATGGAAAGGGGGTGTAGTAGTAGTAGTACCCTGTGTGATATCACAAATCAACAACCCAGGAGTCAGGCAGTAATAAGAAGATAAGAAGAACAAGAACTGCTGCAACATGGTAGCGTCAAGCCTAATTCTATCTAGACCAGGGCTTTTCAACCAGTGGTACGGGTACCACCTGTGGTACATTGGCACCTGGCAGGTGGTACGTGACCATCCTAGAAAAGTGGTAGCGGGGGAGGGGAATGGGCTGAACCGGTGGCAGCACCGCACAAGCCTGAGCGAGAGACGGCTGGAGCTGCAGGGCTGTCAGGGCTCAGCGGAAGCGCCAGGATCAGTGCCGCTTTCCAGCTGATCGGCGCTTGTTCGGGGCTGTCAAGGCTCAGTGAAAGCAGCAGGATCAGCGCCAGGCTCCAGCTGGAGCTCCACACTGATCCTGGTGCTTCTGCTGAGCCCTGAAGAAGCACCAATCAGCTGGAATGTTGGAGCATCTCCAGGGTCTTGTGATTTACATTCAGATGCTTGGCAACTGATTCATATTTATGACGGTCACAGTGTCCCAGGGTCATGTGAAGCGACCAAAACCTGCTGCAACCACCCAGCAGACGGGGGGAATAAAAACCAAGCACCCACCCCATCCCCGCTGCCAATCAACAGAAATGCTCACAACAATGAAAACCTCGGACAGGAGGAAGAGCGTGGCCGGCCGGGCAGGCAGGTGTCTTGCTCGGTTGTGGCTTGGGAGGCACTTTTTTCAGTGTCATTGTAACTTCGAACAGTCACTAAGTGAACTGTTGTAAGTTGAGGACAACCTGTACTTCATCACTTTTCCCTTTTTTGGGGGGGGGGGTCAAGTTTTTGACACCTTGCTAGATGACTGGTGGTACTCGGATAGTGCCATATCCTAAAAGTGGTACAATGGGTGAAAAGGTTGAAAAGCCCTGATCTAGACCATGCAGAAGGATATAATGGAGTGATGGATGGCATCCAAAATTACCTAAAGGCTCAGGAGAATGAGAAGAAACCGCACACGTTCCACCCCCACTCATTTCCCAGAAGAGGTCATCCATCAGAGTGGTGAAAGCAGTTTCTGTTCCATATCTTGGCCAAAAGCCCAGCTGAACTGGGTCCAGTGTCAACACATGACATCCAGCACGTTGTGCAAAAGAGGAGTCTGAAAACCTGAAAGCAAAGCCACAGATCCAGTCTGGGGACCGGGCAGTCTGCTCAGCACTGGCTCCAGAAGGCAGCATGAGCTGGGAGAAATTGCCACTACTTATATACTAGCAGTTGGTGGAACAGGACCTATTCCCTACATTCTGGTTACACTCAAGACAATTTAGCCACAGAATCACTGGGACTGAGAGGCAAGTCTGACCACAATTTTTTGTGCTTCCTCTTTAGTCTGGCTTAAAGAACAACAGTAGAACAGAGGCTCCACGTTTAGATGGTCATAAGGTGGACTAGAACAGGGGTCTCCAAGATTGGCAACTTTTAAGACTTGTGGACTTCATGCTGGCTGGGGAATTCTGGGAGTTGAGGTCCAGACGTCCACAAGTCTTAATATGGCAAGAAGTTCTAGTCCAAGGGTCTAGACTTTTGGGGGTTGAAGTCCACAAGTCTTAAAGTTGCCAAGTTTGAGACAGTCACCGACTGTCTAAGTTCTAGTCCAAGGGTCTCCAAGTTCTAGTCCAAGGAGACCCTTGGACTAGAACTTAGACCCTTGGACTAGAACGTGGAGACCCTTGGACTAGAACTTAGACCCTTGGACTAGAACGTGGAGACCCTTGGACTAGAACTTAGACCCTTGGACTAGAACTTGGAGACCCTTGGACTAGAACTTAGACCCTTGGACTAGAACTTGGAGACCCTTGGACTAGAACTTAGACCCTTGGACTAGAACATGGAGACCCTTGGACTAGAACTTAGACCCTTGGACTAGAACTTGGAGACCCTTGGACTAGAACTTAGACCCTTGGACTAGAACTTGGAGACCCTTGGACTAGAACTTAGACAGTCGGTGACTGTCTCAAACTTGGCAACTTTAAGACTTGTGGACTTCAACCCCCAAAATTCCCCAGCCAGCCATGCTGGCTGGGGAATTCTGGGAGTTGAGGTCCACAAGTCCTCAAGTCTTAATGTTGCCATGTTTGGAGACCCCTGGACTAGAACTTAGACAGTTGGTGACTCCAGAATGGAGACACATCCCATCTCCCATGTCTCATCAACTCTTGGATTAATGTTGTCTCCTTCTCTCCTTTTCTCTTCTTGCAGCTGGGAAAGAGGTGAGCTTGGTGACTTTCAAAGGCTGTGCTTCCCCTGCCATGTGTCAGAGTTCTCTCTTGGAATTGGTGCAAGAACTGGAAGATGCTGACATCATCTGCTGCCAAGGGAATCTCTGCAACAACCGCATTGTAGATGGTGTGATCGCAGAACCCAAAGTCCCTGCCGACAGCCCCGAAAACATGGAGGATGTAGAATGTCCCGTGTTCACGCCAGCTGAGCTCAAACCCAAATCTGATTGCTTCTATTCAGATGAGGTGGAAGATGGTAACGTGGTGGTGGTGAACCCTCCTACCAGTGAGGTCCCATCTCCCAGAAACCACACTGATAAGGAGACCGTCTACATGGCGGATGAAAAGAAAGCTAGTGAGAATTTTGTCAATGAGAGCAATGCCCGGCCATCGTCCCATCATGACCACACCTTAGTAGGTGGGAAAGCATTTGAGGAAACTCTTTCTGAAAATTCTTCTGAAAGCAGTGAAACATCTTCCTCTACAGGTGGTTCGCAGCCCGAACATGGTTCTTCAGGCAGTTCCTCAGCTACAACAAACCTGGAGACCCGCAATTCAACTTCTTCTGATAGTCATGGAGGTGTTGCTCTACTGATACCTTTCATTGTTCCCAACAGAGACAGGACTACCTCTCCTCCCACTTCCTCCCCCATCAAGACAAGTCCCTCCAAAGAGGTTTTGACAGCTTATAGCAATGATAAGGATGTAGCAAGTGATAAATGTGAGACAGAAGGGAAGTGCCTCGCCACTGGGGGACACTTCATAGCCACCAAGGAGAAGGATCATGAAGATTCTCCTTCCAGGCACCCTCCATCTTCTCCTCACGGAAGTGGAAATCCAGTAAACATCTCCAGCTCTGCTGAAGACACTCCCAGTGCTGGTAACTTCATCAGAGAAGAAAGCAACCAGGAATCAGGATCCTATTCCTCCTCCACTGAAAACACACACAACGTTTCTGTTTTAGCTGTAGAAGAACATGGACTTCCTCATTCTCCTGCCACTAATGCCTCAGAAAGCACCAACATAGAGCGTGGCCATGGGTCAACTGGAGGTGAAAGCTTCATTGTTGATAATAGTCTTCCTGTATCAACCCCCGCCAGCCGTAATGCCACTTCAGATGGCCTGGCCAGCCATGTTCTTCCCATACTTCCAATCAATAACAGCTCTTTCATCGTAGAAGACAAGACCAAAGCAAATGCTTCTGCAGCAGCAAATACCAACCTGTTTACTAATTATACTAATATTCAAACATATCTCAACACCAACATGTCCAAATCCACCATCAATTTCGGAATGGGCCTGGTTGCAGCACTCAGTACCTCCCAACCCAAAACCAAGGCTCCGTGCAAGCACCCAGAGTGTCAAAAACAACCCAACACTCCATGCAATCACCCAGAGTGTCAAAACCCACCTAAAGTGAACCTGATGGCTTCATCTGGAGCAGAAGAAGAAGCTACGAGGAATGCTAACACCTCATTCCTCACTGATCCTAAAAGCCCAGCACGCAACACAGCAGGAAAAGAAAGACCCAGTAATGGCGCTCTCGGACTCACCTTTAATTTTGGTCTCTTCTCCCTCATTCTTGTGTCAGCTGCCCTTACTTAGTTTGTTGAGATAGGGAGGGGAAGTATGTTCGCTGAATGGTGACCCAGGTGTCTGGATTTTATCCCAACCTGCTTCCAAAAAAAGAAAAAAAGAAAAAAAAAGAACATGGGAACTTGGTGATTCACACATTCACTGCGTTTACAAAAAAGGAAGGGCAAAATCTGCAGTTGAGGAGCTTGATTAAAATTTGGCAAAGTTCGGGTTTTGTACAAGAGAATATGTGTGTGTGTGTGTGTTTATAAGTGTGCAGGAGAGAATGTACTGTAGAAAAATGTATAAAGGGATGGTGTTTTGCCCCCTTCTGTAAGGAATAGGATTGCTTTGTAAACCTTGGCTACTCTGTAGGGTTGAGCAGATATATTCAGTTAGGAGATTTGATTCAAAGGCGATAGGGAATTGGGAACTTGATATCGACTCTGTATTAATTCAGTTTGGGATGTTTTGTGGGGTCCTTGAGGCTTTCTGAGCTTGTTCATTTTGTTGCAGATGTTTCATTACCAAACTAGGCAACATCATCAGTGCAACAGTCCTTCTGCATATGCAATGCATGTTTCTGCGTATGCATTGAAACAGCTTTTTTTTCTTTCCCAATTAACCCTTTTGGATGCTTCGCTTTGG
>NW_015391375.1:8967-24049 GCF_001527695.2 Protobothrops mucrosquamatus
TCTCTCTCTCTCCCTCCCTCCCCCCTCTTTCTTTCTCTCTCTTTCCTCTCCCTCTCCCTTTCTCTTTCCTCTCCCTCTCTCTCTTTCTCTTTCTCTCTTTCCTCTCCCTCTCTCTCCCTCCCTCCCTCTCTCCCTTCTTTCCTCTCCCTCTTTCTCTCTCTCTTTCTCTCTCTTTCCTCTCTCCTTCTTTCTCTTTCTCTCTCTGTCTCCCTCTCTCTCTATCTCTCTCCCTCCCTCCCTCTCCCTCTCCCTCTCTCTCATTTAAAAAAAATGTTGCTTTACATCAATACGCTTAAAAGCTCATCATTAAATTTTGCAAGATTTACAGGAAATCCGAGAACGCCCAGATGCTTAGGAGCGAAATCCTCGTAAATCTTTTCCAATGGATCTTCTGATCAGGGTTGCTGACCACTGACGGTCAGCACAACTGGATCCCAGCAGGCTTTACACTCACAACTTCCCACTCTAACACTCTGGTCTTGACAGCAAATGGGAATCTAGAACTGCAAAAAGTGATCTTTGGATCCAGAAACAAAGTCTTGGGAAAGTTACATTTTTTTTTTCTATTTTTGCTTCCCGCACAAACATTTTTCTTGGATGGTATTGTTATTCCCTATGAGAAATCCCATGGCAAACTCTGGGGTTGTATATAATGTTCAGTTGTTTTAATATCTACTGGGTTTTTTTCCCCCTCCCGTTATTTTTAATAATAAGATACTCCATAAACGTCATGAGAAAAATCACTAGAACAATTTTAAAAAAAACAAAAAAACATTGCATGCTATAAACAAATAAGTATGTCTTGTGAAATATTGACGTAGAAAAAAATGAAACAAAATGTTCATCTTCATGATGTGATGTTTTGTGTGTGTGTGTGTGTTGCAAATACAGCAAGATATGAAAAATGCTAAAATCACTTCCCCCATGTTGAGGCCAATGGAGTTTGAATCATGGCTGACTAAGGGCTTCCGTTTAGCTAATTCTAAAATGTAACCACAGACTGCTGGGATTTAAACCAAAATGTTCTTTGTGGACTTTAGAAAATGAAGGATCAGTGTTAGATTTGGGCAGGAGTCTCTGCAGCCCAGAATATTTTTGCCCAGTTCAATAAAATTATGGAAGAGGGATTGTTGAAGCTCACACTTAAAACGATCTTGTCTAGGGCTGTGTTCACAGGATGTGTTGAACCACAAGCTCATCAACTGTTATTTTGTATAGTATGTTCAACTAACCAGCCCATGTTGCTAATTTACGGTACAGCCGTTAAGTAGAGAATACGCAATGTGTTTGTGTGTGGGAGAGGGGGGGTGTCCATCCTTTGGCAACTTTTGTGCATTGTAAGGGATAGAGGAAAGGTGGGCAAGTGATAAAATACCCCTGAAAAGGTCTGAAGGTGAGGCCATAAGGAGAGCTACATCCCTCCATAAATAGATTAATCATTTGGCATTAAAAAAAAATACTGAAAGTACACACAGGTCATGGACTTTGATGTGCAAAGAATAGAACATTTTTCCACAAGCTGGAGTGAATACATACACACAAGCAAGCAAGCATGCACACACACACACACACAGAGAGAGACACAGAGAGACACAGAGAGAGACACACAGAGAGAGACACAGAGAGAGAAAGAGAGAGAGAGAAAGGGAGGGAGGGAGAGAGAGAGAGAAAGGGAGAGAGAGAGGAAGGGAGAGAGAGGGGGGGGAGGGAGAGAGAGAGAGAGAGGGAGAGAAAGAGAGAGAGAGGCAGAGAGAGAGAGAGACAGAGAGAGAGAAAGAGAGAGAGAGGCAGGAAGGGAGGGAGGGAGAGAGACAAGGAGAGAGAGAGAGAAAGAGAAAAAGAGAGACAGAGAGAAAGGGAGAGAGGGAGGGAGAGACAGGGAGAGAAGAGAAAGAGAGAGAGGCAGAGAGAGAAAGAGAGAGGGGAGGGAGAGAGAGACAAGGAGAGAGAGAGAGAAAGAGAAAGAGAGAGGGGCAGAGAGAGAGAGAAAAAAAAGAGAGAAAGAGAGAGAGAGAGGGAGAGAGGGAGGGAGAAAGAGAGAGAGAGGGAGAGAGAGAGGGAGAGAGAGAGAGAGGGGAGGGAGGGAGAGAGAGACGAGAGAGAGAGAGAGAGAGAGAAAGAGAGAGAAAGAGAGAGAGAAAGACACACACACAGAGAGAGAAACTAAAATCCAATAAGTGAGGGAAAAAGTAAAAAGAAGGCAAAGAGCAAGCCAAAAGTGCAAAAACAACAATAACAGCAACAACAACCCAGTAATAAGGAAAACGAAAATAGAAAATAGATTTAAAGACTCAAAAACTCCCTTTATTTCAACCCTGTAATCCCTTAATTCAGGCAGGGTAAAGTCGGGGCAATTGGATGGAGCTGAGTATTTACTGGCCGGATGCCCTGCCTGACACCACCTGGAGTTCACAGCAGATGTTTCTCTCTTTGTGCCCTAGGAGAGAACTCTGCTATCTAGGATCGAACTCTCAACCTTCTGAGTGAGAGTCTTCGCCACTTAGGCCACGATGCTGCTCAGATTCAGAGACTCCAAGAGATTCTGATATTCTTCACTTCTTCACTTCTGATAGTCTTCACAAAACACAAGGGCGTTTCGTTTATAGATACAAACTTTGTATTAAAACGTTTAAAAAGGAAATAAAAACGAATGCAAACTAATCAAAAGTATGGGAGAAAAAAAAAGAAAAAAGAAATAAATAAAGAAGCTAATTAAAAATGCAAAAAAAAATATGTGATAGAAAAATAGAAAAGAAAGGGAAAAAAAGACAGAGACATGCGGAGAAAAATCTTCACAAATTTTCTTTTTCCTGCACACATCTGCCTTCATGTATAAATTATTCCTGGCCTCCGGACACGTCAAGAGGCTGAGTCAGAGACTCCTTTGCCGTGCATGATTTAGAATTTAGAAAAGACTCACCTCTTCTCAAGAAGAGGGTGGGCGAGAAGGATGCCGTTATTTGTTTAAAACATTTTATTTATTTAAAACTCAAAATACATGGCTCCGGAGGCTGTATAACAGCACGGAACAAAATTTAAAAAAATAAAAAAACAAAACACCAAATTAAAAAAAAAACAAATAAAAATAATGAAAAAAGGAAACGGCCTAGTGCAAGAGAATTGGAAGGGACCTTGGAGGTCTTCTAGTCCAGCCCCATGCTCAAGTAGAAAACCCTATACCAGGGGTAGGCAACCTTGGCTCTTTTATGACTCGTGGACTTCAATTCCCAGAATTCCTGAGCCAGCCATGCTGAGGGGAAAGGGAGAGGTTTCCATGCTGAGCCACGCTGGCTCAGGAATTCTGGGAGTTGAAGTCCACGAGTCATGAAGGGGCCATAGTTCCCCCATGCTGGCTCAGGAATTCTGGGAGTTGAAGTCCCCAAGTCATAAAAGAGCCAAGGTTGCCTACCCCTCGCCTAGCCCTAAAGCATTAAAAA
Source organism: Protobothrops mucrosquamatus (assembly GCF_001527695.2). Classification (NCBI taxonomy): domain Eukaryota; kingdom Metazoa; phylum Chordata; class Lepidosauria; order Squamata; family Viperidae; genus Protobothrops; species Protobothrops mucrosquamatus. The sequence continues at coordinate 12,405 of NW_015391375.1, forward strand.
GTGTGCAGGGCAGGTAATATCCTCCACCTCAGGTAAGGAGGGAGATCCTGCACTTTGCACATGCTCTATAGAACTCTGGGGCTGCTGGCCATGATCGTTGTATGCAGTTTTCTGCATACTAAGACAGTGTTTCTCAGGATAGGTGAGAACTTCAACTCCCAGAATTCCCCCCCCCCAGCACCTCCAGAATCCTAGGCAGGTATTTTTCTACCTGAGGACAGAGCCAACCCTTCCTCCTTCCTTTCTAATGCACAAAAAAATACCAAAAGGGGACACACACACACACACACACACACTCACAATTGTGCCCCCTCTACTTATGGCTCAACCATAAAATTAGCAACATGGGGTGGTTAGTTGAGTGTTGTGCGCTCTGCAAAAGAGCGTTTGATGAGTTTGTAGTTCAACACATCATGTGAACGCAGCCTTAGACAAGACCACAAGGGTGAACTTTGACAAGCACTTTCCCATAATTTCCTTCAAGTGGACAGCAACATTGAGGGGCCGTAGGGAACCCTGCCCAGATCCAACACTAATCCTTCATTTAAGCTGTCCTTTAATACAGCCCCCCCCCCCCGATCTTTTGGGGCACCAAGGACTGATTCCATGGAGAGAGTTTTTTCCAAGAACTGGAAAAACATGGTTTCACCTGGTTTTGTGTGCTGCCTGCATCCCACGGATGGGGGCTTCCCTTGTTTGCGACCCGGTTTCTGGCATGCCATGGACCAGTGCCGGTCCCTGGACCGGGGGTTGGGGGCCCTTGCTTTAATATCCTTTTAAAAGAAGCAACTGTGATCTTGAAAATGACCTGAAATGTACAGGTAGTACTTTAGACCACATTCGGCTCCTTTGATTCCCCCCATTCATGATGTCTGATGCAAGTATTTAAGGCGTGGAACTTGCATTGTGCTGTTATGAGAGCCAGCTTGGTCTCTAATGCAAGGGTATCCAAAACTTGGCAACTTTTAAGACTTGTGGACTTCAACTCCCAGAATTCCCCAGCCAGGAGTTGACGCCCACAAGTCTTAAAGTTGGCAAATCTAGACAGCATACTAAAAAGCAGAGACATCACCCTGCCAACAAAAGTGCGTATAGTCAAGGCCATGGTTTTCCCAGTTGCAATGTATGGCTGTGAAAGTTGGAGCGTAAGAAAGGTTGAGCGCCAAAGAATGGAGGCCTTTGAACTCTGGTGCTGGAGAAGACTCCTGCGAGTCCCTTGGACTGCAAGGCGTTCAAACCGGTCAGTCCTAGTGGAGATCAACCCTGACTGCTCTTTGGAAGGCCAGATCCTGAAGTGGAAACTCAAGTACTTTAGCCACCTAATGAGAAGGAAGGACTCACTGGAGAAGAGCCTGATGCTTGGAAAGATGGAGGGCAATAGAAGAAGGGGACGACAGAGAATGAGGTGGTTGGATGGAGTCACGGAAGCAGCAGGCGTGAGCTTAAATGGACTCCAGAAGATGGTAGAGGACAGGAAGACCTGGAGGAACGTTGTCCATGGGGTCGTGATGGGTCGGACACGACTTCGCAATTAACAACAACAACAACAACAACAAAGTCTTAAAATTGCCAAGTTTGGAGAGACCTGGTCTAGTGGTCTCCCCTAGGCTAGACACTTGGAGGCTGTGAGTTCTAATCCCCTTTTAGTCTATGGAGATTCTCAGGCATCCAGGTCAGAGCTCCCCAACATTTTGGACACCAGACACCGGTTCCGTGGACAGAGGTTTTTCCATGGACCGGAGGGGACATGATTTTGTGTGCTGCCTGCATCCCGCAGATGGGGCTTTGCTTGTTTGTGCAGCCCAGTTGCTGGCATACCATAGCCCAGTACTGGTCCACGGACCAGGGGTTGGGGATCCTTGATCCAGGTCATACAGTTATTCCAAAGGTGCTTTTTCACAAAAATCCTCAGAGTCCTAGTGGACAATCATTTAAATATGAGCCAGCCGTGTGCTGCAGCTGCCAAAAAAGCCAACACAGTGTTACGCTGCATTAACACAGGGATAGAATCAAGATCACATGAAGTATTAATACCACTTTACAATGCCTTGGTAAGGCCACACCTGGAATACTGCATCCAGTTTTGGTCACCACGATGTAAAAAAGACGTTGAGACTCTAGAAAGAGTACAGAGAAGAGCAACAAAGATGATCAGGAGACTGGAGGCTAAAACATATAAGGAACGGTTGCTGGAATTGGGTATCTCTAGTTTAATGAAGAGAAGGACGAGGGGTGACATGATAGCCGTGTTCCAATATCTCAGGGGCTGCCCCAAAGAAGAGGGAGTCAAGCTATTCTCCAAAGCGCCTGAAGGCAGGACAAGAAGCAATGGATGGAAACTGACCAAGGAGAGAAGCAACCTAAAACTAAGGAGAAACTTCCTGACAGTTAGAACAATTAACCAGTGGAACAACCTGCCTCCAGAAGCGGTGAATGCTCCAACACTGGAAGTTTTTAAGAAGAGACTGGACAGCCATTTGTCCGAAATGGTATAGGGTTACCTGCCTGAGCAGGGGGTTGGACTTGATGACCTCCAAGGTCCCTTCCAACTACTACTACTACTACTACTACTACTACTACTACTACTACTACTACTACTACTACTACTACTACTACTTATTGTTGTTGTTGTTGTTGTTGTTGTTGTTGTTGTTGTTATTATTATTATTATTATTATTATTATTATTATTATTATTATTATTATTATTATTACTTCTTTTGGGAATCTCCTTTTAGGCACGAAAGCTTACCTGGTGCCTTTGGGCCAGTTACTCTCTCAGCCCAACCTATCTGACAGTGTTGTTGTCGTTGTGGGGGAAAACAGGAGGAAGAATGAATATCAGCTACGTTTGCCAGCTCGAGTTATTGCTAACCACAATAAAGGCAAGAAACAAACAAACAAAGCGATGCGCGTTTCATCATCCTGAAGGAAACCCCAACAGCCTTGTATTCTTAACGCCCCGCCGTGCAAAACACGTTAAAACAAACCGAGGGGGCGAAAAAAAAAAAACCCAAACATAGTTGGCACCTGCCTTAAAATTGCCAAGGACGGGAAAACCCCGCCCTGAGGACTAGCCGCTTCTGCAAGCAAGGGGTGGTGGGGGGGGGGAGAAAGCTGATGTGGCCGCGATGCGAACTTTTCATCACTTCCCTTCTCTTCCATGCTCCTTCTTCATTCCGCCGCTGCTGCGTCACTCTCCGAAACTTCTCTGAAAAAAGAAAAAAGAGGGGCGTTTTTTTGCAAGTGATGCCCGGGATGGGGCCGGCCCAGCTGGAGGAGGGGGGTGGATTTCAAACATAAGCAGAGCGCGAGAAGGAAGGAACCGCAGTGTCTCTTTTTTTTCTCTGTTTCTCTCCCCCCTTCGGGCTGCAAGAATTGCTCCCAGGACCCCCCTTCGCTTTGCGGATTTACCAGCCTGCTCCTACCTACATCGTCCCGGGTCATCTTCTGCATCCCGAAAACCGATGAAGGGCTTTTGGACCGGCGTTTTGTTCTCCTTGGTGGTGACAGAAGGTAAAAAGCAAAAAAGAAAAAAAAAAAAAAGAGAGAGAAAAGGAAGGAAGGAAGGAAGAAAATGAAAAAGAGGAACGGGGGTTGGTGGGAGGCGAACGCTTCTGTGTATTGTCTTTTGTGTGGAAATGAAAGCCGGATCTGCCTCGAATGAGTTTCGCTCCGGAGCTTTCAGAATTTTAACTTTCTTTATGATCTGGGGGAGGAAGAGGAAAAAAAAAATCGATCCGGCTGATTCCAGAGCAGGGTTTCGGAGGCAGGGGAGAAAGAAGCAGAATTGTAGGTTTTTTGTTTTTTTCCCCCCAGGTTGCCAGGTGTCCACTATTTGAGTGGACAGTCCACTTTTTTCACATTATGTTCACTATTTTTTTTCACAAAATAGTGGACATTTTTTTTTATTCAAAAGCTTTATGATGAAATGGTACGTAATCTAAAGCTGTACAGTCTACTTTTTTTACTACTTAACACACACACCCCGCTTGTCCGCTATTTTTTGGAAGCAGACCTGGCAACCCTACCCCCCATCCTTGTCTCTTTATTTTCAACGGGAAGTAGTTGCTAATTGGTTACCGTGTTAGGATTTGGACTGCAGAAATGCAGATGGCCGCTAGAGAGCAGCGCAGAGTTGGCACTTTTGGGTGCCTCGTTGACTGCTCCCCTAGTGGCCGGTGAGATTATGGCAGGGGAAATAAACGTTTTGGTTTTTTTTTTCTAATCTTGAGGGCCGAGGTTTTCATCAGAGGCAGGTATTCGATAGAAGAAAAATTAACCAGCAAGACTCTAACTAACCCTGCAGTCTTAGACCGTTGTAAGATGCCTGGTTTATTTTATTTATTTATTTATTTATTTATTTATTTTTTAAAAATTAAATGTTTATTTAATGAAACCATGAACAACTCAACAGCGATCAAGCACAGATCGGTTTGCTTTTTTAGGACAATGCAAAAGGCAAAAATTAGCAGCTAAAAATAATTGATCGCTCACTTCCCCCCCTTTTCCATGCAATTTATATATAGGTGGCTAGAAAATTTGAAACAAAACTTGCATCATAAAATCACAATGCAAAAATCCACTCCTGAAATACTTATGTGAGACATCACGAAAATGAGACAAAGGGAGCTGAACTGGTGTGACATTGTGATGCTTATTTCATTGTTGGCTGATCTCCTTTCCCACAGTTGCCCACCTAAGGAATAAAAAGGTGTCTTAATCTTTTTAAAGCACCCATTTCATCCCTACCCCCGAGATAAACATGGCTCAATAGTAGCAACTGTGAGAGGGACCTCGGAGTCCTAGTGGACAATCATTTGAATATGAGCCAGCCGTGTGCTGCAGCTGCCAAAAAGGCCAACACAGTGCTGGGCTGCATTAACAGGGATAGAATCAAGATCATGTGAAGTGTTAATACCACTTTATAATGCCTTGGTAAGGCCACACTTGGAATACTGCATCCAGTTTTGGTCGCCAAGATATAAAAAAGAGGTTGAGACTCTAGAAAGACTACAGAGAAGAGCAACAAAGATGATTAGAGCAGGGCTTTTCAACCTTTTCACCCATTGTACCACTTTTAGGATATGGCAATATCCGAGTACCACCATTCGCCTAGCAAGGTGTCAAAAACTTGATGACCCCCCCCAAAAAAGGAAAAAAGTGATAAAGTACAGTTAGTCCTTGACTTACAACAGTTCGCTTAGTGACTGTTCGAAGTTACAATAGCACTGAAAAAAGTGCCTCCCCAAGACACAGCCGAGCAAGACACCTGCCTGCGGCACTCTTCCTCCTGTCCAAGGTTTTCATTGTTGTGAGACATTTCTGTTGAGGATTGGCAGCGGGGGTGGGGGAGTATTTGGTTTTTATTCCCCCCGTCTGCTGGGTGGTTGCAGCAGATTTTAGTCACTTCACATGACCCTGGGACACTGTGACCATCATAAATATGAATCAGTTGCCAAGCATCTGACTGTAAATCACAAGACCCTGGAGATGCTGCAACATTCCAGCTGATCGGCGCTTCTTCTGGGCTCAGCAGAAGCCCCAGGATCAGCGCCGAGCTCCAGCTGGAGCCTGGCGCTGATCCTGGTGCTTCCACTGAGCCCTGACAGTCCCGAAGAAGCACTGATCCTGGGGCTTCCGCTGAGCCCTGACAGCCCTGCAGCTCCAGCCATCTCTCGCTCAAGCTTGTGCGGTGCTGCCACCAGTTCAGCTCATTCCCCTCCCCCGCTACCCCTTTTCTAGGATGGTCGTGTACCACCTGCCAGGTGCCAATGTACCACAGGTGGTACCCGTACCACTGGTTGAAAAGCCCTGGATTAGAGGACTGGAGGCTAAAACATATGAAAGGAATACAGGAATTGGGTATGTCTAGTTTAATGAAAAGAAGGATGAGGGTTGACATGATAGCAGTCTTCCAATATCTCAGGGGTTGCCCCAAAGAAGAGGGGGGGTCAACCTATTTTTCAAAATACCTGAAGGCAGAATGAGAAGCAACAGATGGAAACTAATCAAGGAGAGAAGCAACCTAGAACTAGGGAGTGTGTAGTGGGGTGCCCCAGGGCTCTGTTCTGGGCCCAGTGCTCTTCAACATCTTCAACGATTTGGACAAGGGTATAGATGGGGAAATCATCAAATTTGCAGATGACACCAAGCTGGCAAGAATAGCCAACACTCCAGAAGACAGGCTTAAGATACAGGAGGATCTGGACAGACTAGAACACTGGGTGCTATCTAACAAAATGAAATTCAATGGTGAAAAAAGTAAGGTTCTACATTTAGGGAAGAAAAACCAAATGCACAAGTACAGCATAGGTGACACCTTGCTCAATAGTAGTAACTGTGAGAGGGACCTCGGAGTCCTAGTGGACAATCATTTAAATGTGAGCCAGCCGTTTGCTGCAGCTGCCAAAAAAGCCAACACAGTGCTAGGCCGCATTAACAGAGGGATAGAATCAAGATCACGTGAAGTGTTAATACCACTTTACAAGGCCTTGGTAAGGCCACACTTGGAATACTGCATCCAGTTTTGGTCACCACGATGTAAAAAAGACGTTGAGACTCTAGAAAGAGTACAGAGAAGAGCAACAAAGATGATTAGGGGACTGGAGGCTAAAGCATATAAGGAAAGACTGCTGGAATTGGGTATGTCTAGTTTAACAAAGAGAAGGACGAGGGGGGACATGATAGCAGTGCCCCAATATCTCAGGGGCTGCCCCAAAGAAGAGGGAGTCAAGCTATTCTCCAAGGCACCTGAAGGCAGGAGAAGAAGCAACGGATGGAAACTAATCAAGGAGAGAAGCAACCTAGAACTAAGGAGAAACTTCCTGACAGTGAGAACAATTAACCAGTGGAACAACCTGCCTCCAGAAGCGGTGAATGCTCCAACACTGGAAGTTTTTAAGAAGAAACTGGACAGCCATTTGTCTGAAATGGTATAGGGTTTCCTGCCTGAGCAGGGGGTTGGACTAGATGACCTCCAAGGTCCCTTCCAACTTTATCATCATCATCATCATCATCATCATCATCATCATCATCATCATCATCATCATCATTATTATTATTATTATTATTATTATTATTATTATTATTATTATTATTACCTCCAAGGTCCCTTCCAACTCTGTTATTCTGTTATTCTTCTAACAGTTGTTGCCCTCCAGTGCTACTCATGTAGTGGAAACAGCGACTGCCGAGAAACGGAAACATGTAAAGAGCACCAGAAGATGTGCAAGACCACCGTCATGACCATAATCAATCGTAAGTTTTTGGGAGGGGGGGGGGAAGGGAGGTCATGATAGGGAAAAGAGGGCGGGAGAGAAAGAGTGAATGACCCATGGCTGATCCAGGCTGGATAGAAAAAAACGGAAGAACAGAGTTATTTATTTATGCTGATTTATTGTTTTGCTTTGTGCAAAACTAACTAACAGGATGCAACATACTCAGAAAAACCTGGACCTTTTCTATCTAAATTAGAAATATATGTTATACTCACATTTTCCAGATATATCAATTATGTTAGCCACATGAGGGATGCTGAAGCATTCAGAGCTATGTGGTGTCAACTTTCCTGACTTGAACATAACTATTATTAAGGATAACCTGAGTGAAGGATAACCATCTCCTAATTTAAGGACAACTAACAGGTCACAAAGTATTATTTCAAGATCGGAAAGTTTTGCATACTCTTTTACACGTGCCTGTGCACATGTGCACACACACACACAAACTTTTTTTAAAAAAGAAATAGGGCTCCGACACAAGGGCATAAATACCGTGGTATCTGATGTTTCAGAGCATTCTTCTGTCTGGTAATTTTTCATAGAAGAGTGAAAAACATTCTTTTTTTTCCAAAACAATTTTTATTAGTTTTCCATTTTACACCAACACAGCTTAAGAACCCACATGGAAACATGGTGATCCATTTTTAAAAAAAAACAAACAATAACATAGTAAATATATACCCATTATTTCTTAAAATTTTCCCTCTCTATCTATATAGAATATTATGATCAAATTAATACATTTTCAAATAAATTCATTCATTACTATGTCTAACCATCAACTGCATTAATCAATAAAAAAATTTAATCTATAAAAACCTATATTTCTTCAAACATTTAAACTTAAGCTTAATACACTCCATTCATTTAAACACATTATAATCAAATCAATATCTTTCTAAAACCAGTTCATTCACTAATATAACATTTCATCCAAGTTATATAATTAAAGATAAACTAACATTCTCTATCTGTTTATATTATTATAGGCTCATTAAAACCTTTCTAAAACAAATTTTCATTACATATATCAGTCTATATAAATTTCATTAATCAATAAAAGTTTACAAACTCATTATCCATCCCAAAGATCCTGTATCATGTTTTCTTAATTTTGCAAATATTTAATCTTAAACTAACATATTCATTTACTATTCAGGTGCCCCAAGTGTTTTTTTTTATTTAAGCGTTATTAACTCCAAAGAAAAATTCTTCTCTTTCTCAGCATAGAAGAGTGAGAAACATTCTTATAGCAATGGTAAATTTAGGTAACACTCACTTCTCCACTGTTGTGCGAAGCTCGGCGAAGTTACCACGGAGTGTGGCAGCTTGACGCCATAGCAGGAGAATCCCACTGTGTTCATTGCTGAGATAGGAATCGTAGCTCTGGAAAGAACAATGGAAAAAAAAAACATGACTGGCACACAGTAGATTCCATCACTTTTAACATTTTATTGATGGAGACTAGCAAAAGGGGTCACCTACGCTACTAATAATTACTGTTTTAAAGCAGTGGAGGGTCTCCAGCACGGGCACCCCACTGGCTAGGGGGGTATGGGATCACCAACACATTTCGCCACCAGTAGCATCTCCCCCCCCCCCCAAGACATTCTCATAGCAATATTTAAGAAGGTTGTGAATTTTACGTTCTCAAGTGAAAGATAGGAAGAATCCACATTAAAAATGGGGAGCCAATTTTGTATGTATGGTCTGGCAAGCCTGTCATGCAGTGGTGGGATTCAACCGGTTAGCACCACTTCGGCAGTGGTGGGATTCAACCAGTTAGCACCACTTCGGCAGAATTAATTTTTTGTTGCCCAGGCCTGGAATGGACTTCTGGAAGCGGCAGAGAACCAGTTGTTGACCTATTTCAGGGGCTGGCTCAGGAATTCTGGGAGTTGAAGTCCACGAGTCATAAAAGAACCAAGGTTGCCTACCCCTGACTTATTTGAATCCCACCACTCCTTCCTTCCTTCCTTCCTTCCTTCCTTCCTTCCTCCCTCCCTCCCTCCCTCCCTCCCTCCCTTCCTGTGGTAGGATTCAGCCGGTTGGCACCACTTCGGCAGAACCGGTAGCTACTTTTTGTTGCCCAGGCCCGGAATGGACTTCCGGAAGTGGCATCCACACAGAGAACCGGTTGTTCACCTATTTGAATCCCACCACTGCTGTCACGGCTAGAGTTGTGATTCTGCCTTTCTCTTCCTCCATTGTCCTGCAGGACACAAGATCTCCCCCTACTTCCTCAAGGGTTGTGACGTAAGTGGAAAGCCAAATAATTCCATCTCACACCTTCTGGGCCATCGACTTGTGTTTCTGGCAGAAGAACATTGTGAAACCGATCTGTGCAACAGTGGTGTTCCCAAGGAAGTACCCAGAAGTATGTATATATTTGAGCATATAGGAGCTTGATTAGATGGGGAAGAAATGGAGGTAGTGACAGATTTTATCTTCCTGGGCTCCAAGATCACCACAGATGGGGACTGCAGCCAAGAAATTAAAAGACGCTTGCTCCTGGGGCGGAAAGCTATGGCAAATCTAGACAGCATATTGAAAAGCAGAGACATCACCCTGCCAACGAAAGTGCATATAGTCAAGGCCATGGTTTTCCCAGTTGCAATGTATGGCTGTGAAAGCTGGACCATAAGAAAGGCTGGGCGCCAAAGAATTGAGGCCTTTGAACTATGGTGCTGGAGAAGACTCCTGCGAGTCCCCTGGACTGCAAGGCGATCAAACCAGTCAGTCCTGGAGGAGATCAACCCTGACTGCTCTTTAGAAGGCCAGATCCTGAAGTTGAAACTTAAGTACTTTGGCCACCTAATGAGAAGGAAGGACTCACTGGAGAAGCGCCTGATGCTGGGAAAGATGGAGGGGAATAGAAGAAGGGGATGACAGAGAATGAGGTGGCTGGATGGAGTCACTGAAGCAGTAGGCGTGAGCTTTAATGGACTCCAGAAGATGGTAGAGGACAGGAAGGCCTGGAGGAATGTTGTCCATGGGGTCGCGATGGGTCAGACATGACTTCGCAACTGACAACAACAACAACTGTCAAGAGTGATTCGACTTTTCATCTAGATTTTCTCTTTTGCTCATATCTTGACAATGGCGCTCAAAACTGGGAGAGATAAGGTCTAGGCCAGGGGTAGGCAACCTTGGCTCTTTTATGACTCGTGGACTTCAACTCCCAGAATTCCTGAGCCAGCCATGCTGGCTCAGGAATTCTGGGAGTTGAAGTTCACGAGTCATAAAAGAGCCAAGGTTGCCTATGCAACGGAGAGCCCAAGGCCAGTTCTCAAAGGGGTTTAGGACGTGCTATGATGCCTAGAGACTCTGGCATAATAATATTGATTAATGTGTGCAAGAATATACAAAGACTCATTCACTGTTTCAACGGTTTGCCGTTTTTCTCCTGGACAGTGAGGGATATGATCCATGTCCGAGGCCACAGAGAAAACATCCTGAGTTGCTATTCTTGTACAGCTGCTGATAACACTTGTAACAACTCCAGTCTCACACAGATGAATTGTTTCTGGCCCCAGGAAAAGTGTGTGGATATCACCTCCTTGACAGATCCAGAAGGTGAGTCCGTGGCTTCTTCCGAGGTGCAATTTCTTGGCTGCTTCTTCCTCTGATCTCCTCGTTTCGTACCAGAAATAATTTTATTAATTTTACCTCTTTGCCTTTTCATTTTACATTTACCCTTCAGCTCCAGTCGGCTTAAATCCCAGAGATACTCTAAATAACTGGATAATTCAAGCTTCCCGTGCTTGCACGTTAAACATGTCCACAAACTTACTGAAACCTCTAGGTCTAAAAGAGTGATCTGTGGGGAACCATTTTAAACAAATCCAATCTATATACATTTAATAAATAAACAAAATGCACAGGTAGTCCTTGAGTTACAAGGACTACCTGTAATTTATTACGAGTCTAGCTTTGGCAACCCATTCATTGCAGCATATATGGCAGAAATGCTGAGTTCAACATAAGATGAATGAATTTAGATCCAGGGAATAAATACACACACACATACACACTTTTTAATTGATCAAAAAAAGTTTTTTGTGCAATATCTCATTTATTTATTGATTCATTTTATATAGCAGCCCACCTCACTTTTGCACCATTCTAGGTGGATTACAATAAAATAAATAAAATGCACAATATAAAAAAAACCACCTAGTAACCAGCATTATCCAATTATGTATCCATATAGCCAGGCTTTCTAATTATTAGTAGACAATAATAGCACTATTTTCTAAACCTTGGCTATTGGCTGGGGAATTCTGGGAGTTGAAGTCCATATATCTTCAAGGGACCAATGTTGAGGAACACTGGTCTAAACACAGACTATGCAAAATACATTT
>NW_015391375.1:27851-31427 GCF_001527695.2 Protobothrops mucrosquamatus
CATTTATATTTTATTGTGTTTTACTAACCTAGATGAAACGTGAATGTATATTGCTAGTCCACGTTTGATAAGCCATATGCTAAATAAATAAATTTAGCTTATCCTTTTATTGTACACATTCTAAAAGTATATTGTTCTTAATAGAATAGAATAGAATAGAACAGAACAACAGAACAGAACAGAACAGAACAGAACAGAACAGAACAGAACAGAATAGAATAGAATAGAATAGAATAGAATAGAATATCTTTATTGTCACTGTGTAATTCACAACGAAATTAAGTGCTGTCCACAGTGCACACTACACACAAGTAAAAACCACAAATAAGAACATACATTATATACACACATCCTTCACATTCTATTCACCATTGCACTGCCCCTAATATTGCACTTCAAAGTTGCACTATACAATGTTATTTAATATGGTTACAGCTCTGGGATAAAAACTATTTACTGGGGATAGTACAGTATCTAATTCCATAATCAACTGCGATAAAGCTAAGATTTTCTATGCATAGACATAGACATCTGTAGAGCTGTTTTTTTTTCCTTTCATTTTTGTGATGTCTTTAATGCTTTAAGGAAATCTCAGGTCACTGTGGTATCATCTGGAACCAAATGTGCCATCAAATAATCATTTTTCACAGGACCAATGGCAGAAATGCTTCCTATGTAAGGAGCAATAGAATAAGCAACATTTAATTAATTGAATTTTAATTTTATTCAAATAGTCCTATATCACAGTTTGTCACTGTGCCCTTAGTACAAATAAGTTATTCTCCTTAAAGGGGTTACTTTTTATTTATTGCTCTGGTACAGAAATATTTACCTAATATTTTCCAAAGGCAAATCTAATTATACCTCTTTTATCCACCATCATGCAACGTCCAGTGTCCCGGGGGAAAAAAAGGCCAATCAGCAAAATAAGTATTGCATTATTGTTATTTAGAAGCAGCATATATCTCAAATGTTAATTTATTTGTGTTTGGTGTTCATCGCATAGTCAACCAGATGTTCAGACTGGATATGCCATTTTTGTCCACCTGTTGACAAATCCAGTCCTTCCCACAACCTGGGATAGGCAAATGTAGATATTTGATGGTGTTACAGATATTTTCGCAGGATGTAAGCCCTTCCAAATAAAGCTGCCTTTCGCAATTGACTGATGGAGAATTTGTCAATTAGTAACCCAATAATTGTTGCAGTTTTAGATTTAATGAAGGGTTGGAGCTAAGGAGAATCACAGTTACCATCATTATTCAAATGAACAGTGTGCCTATTGTCATGGTTCTGACAGATGAAACTCTTCCAAAGAACTTCGAGGCATTGTTTACCTTAAAGAATCTTTTATTCGAGTAGCATAATATCGGCGCTGCATAATCGAAACCAAAAACTGAATTCCCCTCCCCTGGGCACATAGTATCAAAGCACAATTCCCTCCTCCAATTAACTGTCATAAATCACATTCCCCACTTAGCTTGAAGCAAAGGCTTCCTCTCCAGTTCTCCAGCCCGCCAATTCTTTATCAGCTCTGGACTCGATAACCTTGATTCTCACACTAGGTTTAGTGTTGTTATGTCTAGCTAGACTCTCGCTCACATTCCCCCCCTCCCAGCATCATCTAACTCTAAAAGCGAAAGAGAAAAAGATGGCTACATTTCCAATGTTGGTTCAATGGAACTTAAAATTAGCCTTTTCAATGTTGTTATTCTTCTTTTCTGATTCACTGCCAGATAGTGACAGTTCCTGGGACACTCTGTAATTAGAGTTATCAGTTTAAAGCATAAAGCAAAGAGATTTCAACATTAGTCAGAGAGGAGAGTTGCTGGGTGAGTTTGGGCTGGTTTAGGACTGTGGTGTCCTTGGTGCTCTCTGAGCTTAGTTGTTTCCTTGCAGATGTTTCACTATGCACCTAGACACAATTATCAACGCACGTGTGGCTGGCTGCACATAGACACTTAGAAATAAACCTATCTACACCCTATTGGAAAGACAGAATAAAAAAGCTAAGAAGGAAACAAAAAAAAACAAGAACAAAATGACCACATTCTCTCCAGCAGTCAACACCTAAAATAAATTACAGGGATTAACTCTAGGCAAACAATGTCCTAATCAAAGAACTAACTACCAAGGAGAAAAACTCCGCTAACATTGGCAGGGCAAGCTACCGTATATAAACAAGAAGCAAACCCCACACTCATTAACACTGATGATGCTACCTAGTCGGGTAATGAAAGGTCTGCAAGCAAACAATGGTTAGGGAGCACCAAGGACTCCACAGTTCTCTGAACCAGGGCTTTTCAACCTTTTCAGCCATTGTACCACTTTTAGGATATGGTAACATCCGAGTACCACCGGTCGCCTAGCAAGGTGTCAAAACCTTGATGACCAAAAAAAAAAAAAAAAAGGAAAAAAGTGATAAAGTACAGGTAGTCCTCAACTTACAACAGTTCGCTTAGTGACTCTTCGAAGTTACAATGGCACTGAAAAAAGTGCCCCAAAGCCACAGCTGAGAAAGACACCTGCCTGCCCGCCCGGCGGCGCTCTTCCTCCTGTCCGAGGTTTCCATTGTTGTGAGCATTTCTGTTGAGGATTGGCAGCGGGGGTGGGGTGGGGGGGTGTTTGGTTTTTATTCCCCCCCCCCGTCTGCTGGGTGGTTGCAGCAGGTTTTGGTTACTTCACATGACCCTGGGACACTGTGACCATCATAAATATGAATCAGTTGCCAAGCATCTGAATGTAAATCACAAGACCCTGGAGATACCGGTATGTACAGCCCAGATATGTACTGGCATCTTAATCCATCTCACTCTAACCTACCAAACAAGGTCAGTTTTACAATGAGAGTGAAGTGCTTGAAGAGTTAAAAGCTATTGTGGCATGCATGCCTTCCAGAGATTATCAGAAAAAAGGTTCCATATAAATATGGCAGCTATGCTAAACAGTTTTAGAAAATCATCTGTTCTTCACATTGCTAAACTTGCAAATTTTTCCCGGTGTTATGTTAAACCTTTAAAGTCTTTTTTCCTTCCCCAAAGTTCTTTTCAGCCCTCATCTCTTATTTTCTGGTTTCAAGTGTAGTTCAGTACAGAACAAACAGATTCTCAGTCCTTACTACCGGTAAGTACAGCGAAATATGTCTCCCACACCAGGGTTAGTTCACTGTTAATGTTTAATAATACTAAAGAGTGTTGAATGGCCCCAGTAGCATTAACACCTCTGGGACTTGTTAAAAACCCGTTGATCCATAAAGGGGAAAAAAAACCACTTAATAAGCGTACTAGGATTTGGAAAATTAGAAAGGCAACAATCTGTTTTTGACGTGCACGGATAGAAACTCAAGTTTCCAGAGGCAAAAAAGGAACTAAACATGGGTCTGCCCTGGGCCATAGGATTATTTTCACTTTGCGTTCCCCACTTCGTCTGTAGAACTTGGTGCTCTGAAAGTGAAAGAATGAATTAGAGGCTGTTTGTACAACATCCGTTCTAAACAAAATTCCCAAAGGGCGGTTTTCCTTATCTGACTTCACGGTTTCAGTAACACATTGCAGTTCCTGTTGGCTGCTGTTTGAC
>NW_015391376.1:0-5624 GCF_001527695.2 Protobothrops mucrosquamatus
CTGAAGCTGTGAGAGGCAATACTTGTGATTATGGAGACATCTAGTGTTTGAGTAAACGCTGTGAACTTTTTTGTGTGAATTTTTCTCATTGCTAATGCAAGGGGTCCCTTGTACTCAACGGTTTTGAGACTCATTGAACTTGGTACTCAAAGCATTTTGATGTGAAAATGTTGGCCTGCTGCTCATCGTTTGTTTGGTATGCCACACACAAGCTAGAACTTGTTGTTGTCGGCTGCCTTGTGACTCACTACATTATTCCTAATTGGGGGAAAAAATGGTTTGGTACTCCTTGTTTTTGTTGCTAAGCGGGACGCTCGTTAAGTGAATTTTGCCCCATTTTATGACCTTTCTTGCCACGTTTGTTAAGTGAATCACAGCAGTTGTTAAATTAGTAACACGTTTGTTAAGTGAATCTGGGTTTCCCGTTGACTTTGCTTGTCAGAAGGTGGCGAAAAGGGATCACATGACCCCAGGACACTGCAACCGTCATAAAGGTGAGTGAATTTTGATCACGTGACCAAGGGGATGTGGCAATGGTCATGTGAAAAACGATCACAAGTCACTCTTTTCTGTTGCAAATTTGAATGGTCACTAAATGAATTGTTGTACATCAAGGACTACCTGTACAGATAAGATAAGATAAGGCAAGGCAAGGCAAGGCAAGGCAAGGCAAGGCAAGGCAAGGCAAGGCAAGGCAAGATAAGATAAGATAACCTTTATTGTCATTTTTTTATTGCGGGCACAACGGCACACATCAAAAATGAAATTTAGTTGCCCGCTCTCAAAATGAAACACATACATGACACACACCTAAACATACCATGTACAACATATGTATAGACTCACACCCCTACATGTACATCTATATAAATAAAAATGTAAATGTTCGTTTATTCAAAATCTTAAATCTCCGAAAGTTCTTCACCGATTGCTTTGAAGTTTTGACACAACGTTGCATTCGAATACGCACGTGTTTTTATATACCTACTATTATATAGATGTCACACCTGTGACAGGTAAAACATGTTTTTTTTGAAAAACAGTACCATCTGTTGGACGTAAAAGCATACCCACAAGCATTGTGAAATTAAACATATTACAAACGTGCGCTTTCTCTTTTCTTTCTTTTCCATTTAACCAGACTGAGCCACAGCAACGCGTGGCCGGGTACAGCTAGTAACAAATAAATATTAAACACTGTCCATCTTGAATATATAACGGAAGGAGGAAGCTTGAGAGTTCACAAGGTTAATGCTGTGTGGAATGAAACTATGGCTGAATCTGGATGTTCTGCTTCGGATATCACGAAGCCTCCTCCCAGAAGGTAACAAGGAAAACAGACATCAATATTCAAACGCTGAAATGCAGCATCCCTTTTAAATTTTTTCGGGCATGTTTCACACATTAATTTTTTTTAAAATCAAACTTTTTCCTGTGCTTATTAAAAATAGATTGGGTTATGCTTCCATTCGAGAAACTCATTGGTTTTTTTAAAAAAAAGCCCCGTAGACTTGTATTTGATGTGTTAAAATGATGTTCAAGGCTAGCAACTTAGGGTCAGGCTGGAAAATACATAAATGAAAGTTTCCACTGAAACCCTTGCTTAATATGATTTCATTAATACGGATGCAAATTCGGCTTGTCTACTTTGTGTGCCTTTTTAACATCCTTGGAAAAATTCAGCGATATCCAGCACTGGATAGAGAAGGATTTTGGAAGAAGCAGCATCATGACTCAATTTCAGCTTTAGCAGAAGAGAATATTAAGTTTTAACTTAAATAGTGAAAATTACTACTACTCATCAGTTGCAATAGCTGCAGAGAAGAATACTAACACATTTTCTACGCAGCTGAGATCGTATCACATTGAGCCAAGCTGAACAACGTGTAGCGTTCAAGTAAGATGCTTAAAGACTTAAAATGCTTATTTTTCTTTTTTAAAAAAGGACCTTTTTCTCAGAGAAGTAAATATGACAGTCATGGAAGAATAAACATATATAATTCCATTTTTTTAAATCAGAAAAATGTTTATATAATATAATGATGTTTCTGTCGTATTATAAAGGCAGAATTTGCATGCATTTATTTTAGTGATGTTGGTCCTCCTAATTTAATCAATCTAGAGATAGAAACAGAAGCTCCTCTGCCTAGCATTGAAATAAATATCTGCCTGCTTATCCAATAAACTGGGGGTTCCAGCTGAGGTTATGGTTATACTACTTCTTATTGCAATATTTTTCTTCTAGTTTCTCCCCAAATTTTGTTTGTTCTATGCTGCTTTGTGAAGGGATTTCAGTGTTGAAGAATTTGAAGCCAGATTCTCTTCTTTTTTTAAAAAATATATTTTATTAGATTTTATATGGGTAGGGGAAAGTGGGGGGGTCGGTGCGGGTTCAGGAAAATCAAGATAAAGGGGACAGGGTGTGGGTAACTACAGTAAATACGTAATTCAGCGAACAAGCTGTTGTCCGGGTCTTCATATTGAGTATTATTGTTTATATAATACTAGACATTTGTAAAAATAAATCGGTATAATTACAACTGACAATTGATAAAACAGTAATATTCCTTTAAATAATTAACATAGTTAATAGCATAACAACTATTTCCAATCATCAACCTTAATACTTAATATAATAACGCTCTAAAATCTCTTCTTATGAAGCCAGATTCTCTTCTGACAGAACACTTTCTACAAAGGCATCACAACATGTTTTGATTTCATAGCTAGGTCTAGATTTGAAAACCATGAAGTAGCTGCATTATTCAAATTTGAATTATTCGAAGTAATAATTACATGCAAAATACGTTAATTGGATCCAGCTCGACGGAAATAGGCCATGAAAAGTCATATTTTTATATTGGCAAAATAATACAGCCAAGAGTAAAAATATATCCATACAGATTAATCATAAATTTCAGTCAGACTAATTATACAAAGCAAAAAAAAATAAAATAAAAATAAGAAAAAATCAGGCATTCTGACAACTTCAGTTTTAGAGTGCTATGGCTGCATTCGTGTTGTTCAATCCACATTACATTTTTGCTCTAATTCTTTTCTGCTCTTGTAGCCTTTTAGCTTAAGGAATCTTCCATTGGACCACTTTGCATATGCAAAAATGAACCACTGTCGATTGAAGTAGCAGCATCTAAAACCGCAACAGTAACCTGGTAATCACAACTGTGTGTGGGCAACCCTTGCATTAACTGAACTTTGATTTGCATTAAATGCAATCAGCTATCATTATGCACATTAACTTAAATATCGCATGATTCAAACCCACATTAATTGCAGCTGAGCTGTAACATTTAATGATAGGGAAATGTAGGGTTTATGTCTTTGGAGATTCTCTGATATCCAGGTCATGGTTGTCCCAAAGGTGCTTTTTTCAGGAGGCAACTGGACTTTCTTGTTTTTCTTTGAAGACGTTTCGCTTCTCATCCAAGAAGCTTCTTCAGCTCTGACTGGATGGTGGGGAGTGGAAGGATTTATATTCCTTGCAGACCGCTGGTCATTTGCATTGTTTTAGAGAGTCGTTGAGGCCACTTGGAAGTTTGTGTCCTCAGGGTCATCTGAATAGTGCAAATGGGTGTGGAGCCTTCTTGGAACTGCTGAAAGCATGGTGTTGTGGAGCTGTGCTTTTTGCAGGATGTTTTCTGCCCCTGTTTGAGATGCAGGCAATACAGACTCATCCCCAACAGCCTGCGCCTTTGTTCAACAGTGTTCATCAGTAAAGGCACCACTCAGGTGATCCTGAGGACCCAGACAAACCTCCAGGTGGCCTCAACGACTCTCTAAAAGAGTGCAAATGACCAGCTGTCTGCAAGGAGTATAAATCCTTCCATTCCCCACCATCCAGTCAGAGCTGAAGAAGCTTCTTGGATGAGAAGCGAAACGTCTTCAAAGAAAAACAAGAAAGTCCAGTTGCTTCTTGAAAAAGCACCTTTGGGACAAATACAGGGTTTGTTTCAAAGAAGCAGGTCTACTATGATGGATCTACTATGATGGAATGAAGTTTCCTAAATGGCCACCACAATGTAAAAATGATGTTGAGACTCTAGAAAGAGTGCAGAGAAGAGCAACAAAAATGATCAGGGGACTGGAGGCTAAAACATATAAAGAACAGTTGCTGGAATTAGGTATTTATCTGAAATGGAATAGGGATAATAATAATAATAATAATAATAATAATAATAATAATAATAATAATAATAATAATAATAATAATAATAATAATAATAATAATAATAATAATAATAATAATAATAATAATAATTAGAAGAAGAAGAAGAAGAAGAAGAAGAAGAAGAAGAAGAAGTTGGAAGGGACCTTGGAAGTCATCTAGTCCAACCCCCTGCTCAGGCAGGAAACCCTGTACCATTTCAGACAAATGGCTGTCCAATCTCTTCTTAAAGACTTCCAGTGTTGGAGCATTCACAGCTTCTGGAGGCAGATTGTTCCTGCCTGAGCAGGGTTTCCTGCCTGAGCAGGGGGTTGGACTAGATGACCTCCAAGGTCCCTTCAAATTGTTATGTTATGTTATGTTATGTTATTATGTTATGTCTCTATCACTATTCCTCTTATAATAGGGGTAGAAGCCGGTTTCTCATAATACAGAACCTGATTCTTTAATCAAAAAGATTATTGGATTAAATCTGAAGTGGACAGGTGTATAGTTAGTCCTCAACTTGCAACCGTTCATTGAGTGACCGTTCCCAAGTTATAACGGCACTGAAAAAAGTGACTTATGACCGTTTTTCACACTTAGAAACGTAGCATCCCCGTGGTCAGGTGATCAAAACTCAGATGCTTTCCAACTGAGTTATATGTATGACAGTTACCATGTTCAGAGGTCACCTAATCCCCTTTTTGCCACCTTCTGACAAGCCAAGTCAATGGGGGAAACCAGATTCAATTAACAACCGTGTTACTAATTTAACAACTGCAGTGATTCACTTAATAAGTATGGCCAGAAAAATCGTAAAATGGGGCAAAACTCACTTGACAAATTCCTCACTCGACAACACAAATTTTGGGCTCAGTTGTGGTCGTACGTTGAGGACTGCCTGTAGTGAATAACAAAATAGCAGAATATCTCACTGGATAAAAAGATCCATGATACAACAGGAAGCCTGAGATCTGTGGTGACACAGTGGTTAGAATGCAGGTCAGTTTGATCCTGACTGGCTCAAGGTTGACTCAGCCTTCCATCCTTCCGAGGTCGGTAAAATGAGGACCCAGATTGTTGGGGGCAACAGTCTGACTCTGTAAACCACTTAGAGAAGGCTGTACAGTTCTATGAAGCAGTATATAAGTCTAAGTACTACCCCACTGTCAGCAGAGCAAAAGTTGCTAATTGCATTGGAAGTAAAAGCTAGATTTTGGAAGAAATATGTGAGGATAGAAAGTACTTATTTTTATGTCAAAGGCAGGGAAGCACAAGAGTGGGTGAATGATAGGACATTTCTTTCTCTACCAATCCTCTTGTTTCTCACCATGTGGAAAGACCCGATGGCATCTCCAACAGTATTCCACACTTGGAATACTGCATCCAGTTTTGGTCACCGCGATGTAAAAAAGATGTTGAGACTCTAGAAGGAGTACAGAGAACAGCAACAAAGATG